>NC_057779.1:17705995-17708180 GCF_014825855.1 Bombus pyrosoma
AACGTTATATAGTATTATGTTATATCGTATAACGCTACGTGGTATAAGGATATGACGTATAACGTTATGTGGTATTGCGATATGACGTATGACGTTATGTGGTATTACGATCTAACGTATAACGTTATGTGGTATTACAATATAATGTGTAACGCTATATAGTATTACGTTATAACGTATAACGTTATGCGGTATTACGATATAAGGTGTAACGTTATATAGTATTACGATATAACGTATAACGTTATGTGGTGTTTTGTTATAACGTATAACCTTATGTGGTACTACGACATAACGTATAACGTTATGTGGTATTACGATCTGACGTATAACGTCATGTGGTGTTACCATATAACGTATAACGTTATGTGGTGTTGCGATATGACGTATAACGTTATGTGGTATTACGTTATAACGTATAACGTTATATAGTATTACGTTATAACGTATAACGTTATGCGGTATTACGATATAACGTATAACGTAATGTGGTTTTGCGATATAAGGTGTAACGTTATATAGTACTATGTTATAACGTATAACGTTATGTAGCGTTACGATATAAAGTTTAACGTTATGCGGTATTACGATATAACGTATAACATTATGTGGTATTAGGATATAAGGTATAACGTTATTTGGTGTTACGATATGACGTATAACGTTAAGTGTTATTACGATCTAACGTATAACGTTATGAGGTGTTACGATATGACGTATAACTTTATATACTATTATATTAGATCGTATAACGCTACGTGGTATTTTGAAATAAGGTATAACGTCATGTTGTATTACGATATAACGTATAACGTTGTATGGTATTACGTTATAACGTATAACGTTATGTAGTACTGCGACATGACTTATAACGTTATGTGGTACTACGACATAACCTATAACGTTATGTGGTGTTACGGTATGACGTATTACGTTTTATAGTATTACGTTATAACATATCACGTTATGTGGTATTACGATATGACGTATAACGTTATGTGTTATTACGTTATAACGTGTAACGTTATATGGACTTACGATATGACGTGCAACGTTATATAGTAGTACGATGGAACGTATAACGTTATGTGGCATTACGATATAACGTATATCGTTATGTGGTATTACGATATGACGTATAACGTTATATGCTATTACGCCACTTAGCATAACGTTATATAGTATTTTGTTATATCGTATAACGCTACGTGGTATTATGAAATAAGGTATAACGTTATGTTGTATTACGATATAACGTATAACAATGTATGGTATTACGTTATAACGTATAACGTTATGTAGTACTGGGATATGACGTGTAACGTTATATTGTACTACGATATAACGTATAACGTTTTGTGATGTTACGATATAATGTATAACGTTATGTGGTATTGCGAGCTAACGTATGACGATTTGTGGTACTACGATATAAGGTGTAACGTTATATAGTATTACATTATAACGTATAATGTCATGCGGTATTACGATATAACGTGTAACGTAAGGTGGTATTACGATATAAGGTGTAACGTTATATAGCAATACGATGAACGTGTAACGTTATGCGGTATTACGATATAGCGTATAACGTAATGTGGTTTTGCGATATAAGGTGTAACGTTATATAGTATTATGTTGTAACGTATAACGTTTTGTAGTGTTACGATATAATGTATAACGTTATGTGGTATTACGATCTAACGTATGACGATTTGTGGTACTACGATATACCGTATAACGTTATGTGGTATTACGATATAACGAATAACGTTATGTGGTATTACGATATAAGGTGTAACGTTATGTGGTGTTTAGATATATCGTATAACGTTATGTGGTATTACGATATGACGAATAACGTTATGTGTTATTACGATCTAACGAATAACGTTATGTGGTATTACGATATAAGGTGTAACGTTATATAGTATTACATTATAACGTATAATGTCATGCGCTATTACGATATAACGTATAACGTAATGTGGTTTTGCGATATAAGGTGTAACGATATATAGTATTATGTTGTAACGTATAACGTTATGTAGTGTTACGATATAATGTATATCGTTATGTGTAATTACGATCTAACGTATAACGTTTTGAGGTGTTACGATATGACGTATAATGTTATATACTATTATGTTATATCGTATAACGCTACGTGGTATTATGAAATAAG
>NC_057779.1:17708680-17709849 GCF_014825855.1 Bombus pyrosoma
CATTGTGTTCGCAATTTTGCACAGTCGGTCTTCAATATTCATTTTAACATATTTCCATTGCTATTCGAGATATGTCTACAAATCTGGGCGCGTTATACTCCACTCCATGCTCTCCATATGCTGCCAATAAGGAGCATGACATTCGGTTTGTGCTACGTCAACTCTGGTATGGTTTAAGACCAGCGTATTTCCAGTTTTGCAAATTCAAGTATGAATATTCATCTGAACGTATCCCCGCTGATATTGGTGATATGCGGATAATTCGATGCGTTTTATACTCCCCATATGATGCGAAAAACGTGGAGCTACATCCGATTTGCACTCTGTCAATTCTGACCAGTGAAGGATCCTGCGTATTTGCAGTATTGCACATTCGGTCTTCATTATTCATTTGAAAGTATCTCCGCAGCTATTGGCGATATGTGGATAACTTGCCGCGATTTACACTCCCGACTTGCTGCGAAATACGTGGAACGACATCCTGTTTGCCCTACGTCAACTCTGGTCAAAGTCAAGACCAGCGTAATTTCAGTTTTGCATATTCAATCATGAATATTCATCTGAACATATCTCCGCTGCTATTCGAGATATGTATCCAACCGCCATGCGCGGTATACTCCATATATGCTGCGAAATACGTGGAATGACATTCAGTTTGCGCTATGTCAACTCAGGTCCAGGTCAAGACCAACGTAGTTTCAGTTTTGCATATTCAAGTTTGAATATTCAATTCAAGGTATCTCAGCCTCTATTGGTGATATGTTGATAATTCGATGCGCATTGTACTCCACATATGCTACCAAATACAGTGCACGACATCCGGTTAGCGCTATGTCAACTCTGGTCTAGATCAAGATCAGCGTATTTCCACTTATGCATATTCAAGCTTGAATATTCATATGAACGTATCAT
This sequence comes from Bombus pyrosoma, assembly GCF_014825855.1. Lineage (NCBI taxonomy): Eukaryota > Metazoa > Arthropoda > Insecta > Hymenoptera > Apidae > Bombus > Bombus pyrosoma. The sequence continues at coordinate 17,709,593 of NC_057779.1, forward strand.
CGCTGATATCGGTGATATGCGGATAATTCGATGCGCTTTATACTTCCCATATGATGCGAAATACGTGGAATGACATCCAGTTTGCGCTATTTCAACTCCGGTCCAGCTCAAGATCAGCGTATTTCCAGTTTTGCATATTCAAGCATGAATATTCATCGAATATATCTACACTGCTATTGGTGATATGTCTACAATTCAATGCGTATTATACTCCACATATGCTACCAAATACAGTGCACGACATCCGGTTTGCGCTA
>NC_057779.1:17710349-17713797 GCF_014825855.1 Bombus pyrosoma
GTAGTATTACGATGTAACGTATAACGTTATGTAGCATTGCGGTATAACGTATAACGATATGTAGCATTACGATATAACGTAGAACGATATATGGTAATACGTTATGACGTATAACGCTATGTAGTATTACGTTATAACGTATAACGTTATGCAGTATTGCGTTATAACGCATAACGTTATATGGTAATACGTTATGACGCATAACTTTATGTAGTATTACGGTATAACGTACAACGTTATATAGCATTACGTTCGAACGTATAACGTTATGTAGTATTAAGATAAAACGTGTAACATTATGCAGCATTACGGTATAACGTATAACGTTATGTAGCATTTTCCCATAACGTATAACGTAATGTACTATTACGTTATAACGTACAGCGATATGTAGTATTACGATATAACGTCTAACGTTATGTAACATTACGATATTAAGTATAACGTTATATGGTAATACGTTGTAATGTATAACGTTATGTAGTATTACGATGTAACGTATATCGTTATGTAGAATTAGGATATAACGAGTAACGTTATGTAGCATTACGGTATAACGTATAACGTTATGTAACATTACCTTATAACGTATAACGTAATGTAGCATTACGTTATAACGTATAACGATATGTAGTGTTACGTTATAACGTATAACGGTATATGGTAATACGATATAACGTATAACGTTATGTAGCATTACGTTATAACGTATAACGATATATGGTAATACGTTATAGCGTATAACGTTATGTAGTATTACGATGTAACGTATAACGTTATGTAGAATTACTGTATGACGTATAACGATATGTAGCATTATGGTATAACGTATATCATTATATAGAATTACGATATAACGTTTAACGTTATATAGCATTACGTTATAACGTATAACGTTATATGGCAATACGTTATGACATATATCGTTATGTAGTATTAAGGTATAACGTGTAACGTTATGTAGCATTATCCCATAACGTATAACGTAATGTACTATTACGTTATAACGTATAACGATATGTAGTATTACGATATAACGTATAACGTTATGTAGCATTACGATATAACGTATAGCGTTATATAGCATTACGTTGTAACGTATAAGGTTATATGGTAATACGTTATGACGTATAACGTTATGTAGTATTACGGTATAACGTATAGCGTTATGTAGTATTACCTTATAACGTATAACGTTATGTAGCATTACGTTATAACGTATAACGTTATATGGTAATACGTTATGACGTATAAGGTTATGTAGTATTACGTTATAACGTATAACGTTATATGGTAATACCTTATAACGTATAACGTTGTGTAGTATTACGATGTAACGTATAACGTTATATGGTAGCAGAATATAACGTATAACGTTATGCAGTGTTGCGTTATAACGTATAACTTTATGTACCATTACGTCATAACGTATAACGTTATGTAGTATTAAGATATAACGTGTAACATTATGTAGCATTACGGTATAACGTATAACGTTATGTAGCATTATCCCATAACGTATAACGTAATGTACTATTACGTTATAACGTATAGCGATATGTAGTATTACGATATAACGTCTAACGTTATGTAGCATTACGATATTAAGTATAACGTTATATGGTAATACGTTAGGACATATATCATTATGTAGTATTAAGATATAACGTGTAACGATATGTAGCATTATGATATAACGTATAACGGTATATGGTAATACGTTGTAATGTATAACGTTATGTAGTATTACGATGTAACGTATATCGTTATGTAGAATTAAGATATAACGAGTAACGTTATGTATCATTACGGTATAACGTATAACGTTATGTAACATTACCTTATAACGTATAACGTAATGTAGCATTACGTTATAACGTATAACGATATGTAGTGTTACGTTATAACGTATAACGGTATATGGTAATGCGATATAACGTATAACGTTATGTAGAATTACGTTATAACGTATAACGATATATGGAAATACGTTATAGCGTATAACGTTATGTAGTATTACGATGTAACGTATAACGTTATGTAGAATTACTGTATGACGTATAACGATATGTAGCATTATGGTATAACGTATATCGTTATATAGAATTACGATATAACGTTTAACGTTATATAGCATTACGTTATAACGTATAACGTTATATGGCAATACGTTATGACATATATCGTTATGTAGTATTAAGGTATAACGTGTAACGTTATGTAGCATTACGATATAACGTAAAACGTTATGTAGTATTACGCTATAACGTGTAACGTTATCTAGTATTACGTTATAACATATAACGTTATGTAGCATTACGATATAACGCATAACGTTATGTACCATTACGTTATAGCGTATAACGATATGTAGAATTACCATATAACGTACAACGTTATGCAGTATTACGTTATAACGTATAACGTTATGCGGTATTACGTTATTACGTATAACGTTATGTAGCATTAGGATATAACGTATAACGTTATATGGTAATACGTTATAACGTATAACGTTACATGGTAATACGTTATGACGTATAACGTTATGCATTATTACGATGTAACGTATAACGTTATGTAGCATTACGCTACATCGTATTACGTTATATAGCATTACGTTCTAACGTATAACGTTATGTAGTATTGCGTTATAACGTATAACGTTATGTAGCATTACGCTACAACGTATAACGTTATATAGCATTACGTTCTAACGTATAACGTTATGTAGTATTAAGATATAACGTGTAACATTATGTAGCATTACGGTATAACGTATAACGTTATGTAGCATTACCCCATAACGTATAACGTAATATACTATTACGTTATAACGTATAACGATATATGGTAATACGTTATAGCGTATAACGGTATGTAGTATTACGATGTAACATATAACGTTATGTAGAATTACGGTATGACGTATAACGATATGTAGCATTATGGTATAACGTATAACGTTATATAGAATTACGATATAACGTTTAACGTTATATAGCATTACGTTATAACGTATAATGTTATATGGTAATACGTTATGACATATATCGTTATGTAGTATTAAGGTATAACGTGTAACGATATGAAGCATTACGATATAACGTATAACGTTATATAGCATTACGTTATAACGTATAACGGTATATGGTAAAACGTTATAACGTATAACGTTATGTAGTATTACGATGTAACGTATATCGTTATGTAGTATTAAGATAAAACGTGTAACGATATGTAGCTTTACGATATAACGTATAACGTTATATGGTAGTACATTATATCGTATAACGTTCTGTAGTATTACGTTACAACGTATAAAATTATGTAGTAGAACGTTATAACGTATAACGTTATATGGTAATACGTTATGACATATATCATTATGTAGTATTAAGATATAACGTGTAACGATATGTAGCATTACGATATAACGTATAACGTT
>NC_057779.1:17714297-17715361 GCF_014825855.1 Bombus pyrosoma
CCGTAGGGTCTTTGAAGTATACGCATCAGCCCGACGAACCGCAGGGTTTTCCCGTATAGTTTCCCAAAATAAGGTTGCAGGTTTCGATATTTTTATACAATTCGTTATGTCTCGTCCTTATATAGTGAAACGTAACGGTTATTTAATCGCTGGGAAAGTTTGAAAGAAATCCTTCCCTTCAGCCGACATTCAAGGCTCGTTTGAAAACTGGCACGGACTAGGGGAATCCGGCTGTCCATTTACAGCGATGCATTTCGAGACTGTGGAAGCAACGCGACATCAGATCAGTGCTCTTAATGTCCACGTGCGGAAATGAAAAACATTAAAAAAGAGCGGGTAAACGTCGGGAGTAACCGGGACTCTCTTAAGGCGTATTGTCCAGATACTTCGAAGCGCACAACGCGCGTACGTAGCGAGATCAACTTTCATTCCTCCCTTTTTTTCGATCCAAAACGTTCATTCGATCCATGAGAAATGAAACCAAGGAAAATATTATGTACATGTATAGCGTAGAAATTGCAATCGCTGCTCGCCCGCTGCGTTCGCTCGTATAAATCTACCCTAACCTCACAACCGCTGCCGCACGTTCGCTAATTTCAAGAAAATCTCCTTCTTTTCGACGACTGAACGTAAGAGGAATGTGCTTTAGGTTGGGCTATAGTTTCTCGAGCGAGCATAGCTAGCGAGCAACGCGTAAACGCGTGACGCAAACCAATGCTTTGGACCGTAGGGTCTTTGAAGTATACGCATCAGCCCGACGAACTGCAGCGTTTTACCGTATAGTTTCCCAAAATAAGGTTGCAGGTTTCGATATTTTTATACAATTCGTTATGTTTCGTCCTCATATAGTGAAACGTGTCGGTTATTTAATCGCTGAGAAAGTTTGAAAGAAATCCTTCCATTCTGCCGACATTCAAGGCTCAGTTGAAAACTGGCACGGACTAGGGAAATCCGGCTGTCCATTTACAGCGACGCATTTCGAGACTGCGGAAGCAACGTGATTTCAGATCAGTGCTCTTAATGTCCACGTGCGGAAATGGAAAACATTAAAAAATAGAGGGTAA
>NC_057779.1:17715861-17718391 GCF_014825855.1 Bombus pyrosoma
GTTATAACGTAATACCACATAACGTTATACGTCATAACGCATTACTATATGACGTTATACGTTATAACGTAATACCACATAACGTTACACGTTGTAACGCATTACCATATAACGTTATAAAGTTATAACGTAAAACTACACAACGTTATACATTATAACGCTATACCATATAACGTTATACGATATAGCGTATTACCATATAACGTTATACGTTATATCGTAATACCATATAACGTTATACGTTATAACGCATTACTATATAGCGTTATACGTTATATCGTAATACTATATAACGTTATAAGATATAACGTAATACTACATAACGTCACACGTTATATCGTAATACCACATAACGTTATACGTTATAATGCATTACCATATAACGTTATACTTTATATCTTAATGCTACATGACGTAATACGTGATATCGTAATACCGCATTACGTTATTCAGTATAGCGTAATACTATATAACGGTATACGTTATAACGAAATACTATATGACGATATACGTTATATAGTAATACCATATAACGTTATACGTTATAACGTAGTACCACATAACGTTATACGTTATAACGCATTACTATCTAACGTTATACGTTATAACGTAAAACTACATAACGATATACATTATAACGCTATATCATATGACGTTATACGATATAGCGTAATACCACAAATCGTTTCACGTCATAACGAAATACAACATAACGTTATACGTTATATCGCATTACTATATAACGTTGTATGTTATATCGTAATACCACATAACGTTATACATTATAACGAAATACTATATAACGTTATACGTTATATCGTAATGCTACATAACGTTATAAGTTATAACGTAATTCTACATCACGTCACACGTTATATCGTAATACCACATAACGTTATACGTTATATCGTAATGCCACATAATATTATACGTTATGACGAAATACTACATAACGTTATACGTTTTAATGTAACACTACATAACGTTATACGTTATAGCGTATTACCATATAACGTTATACGATATAACGTAATACCACATAACGTAATTCACTATAGCGTAATACTATATAACGTTATACATTATATCGTAATACTATATAACGTTATACGTTATAACGTAAAACTACATAACGTTATACATTATAACGCTATACCATATAACGTTATACGATATAGCGTAATACCACATAACGTTATACGTTATAACGTAATACCACAAAACGTTACACGTTATAACGAAATACTACATAACGTTATACGTTATAACGTAATACTATATAACGTTATACGTTATATCGTAATACTATATAACGGTATACGTTATAACGTAAAACTACATAACGTTATACGTTATAACGCTGTACCATATAACGTTATACGATATAGCGTAATACCACATAACGTTATTCACTATAGCGTAATACTATATAACGTTATACGTTATATAGTATACGTAATACTACATAACGTTATGCATTATATTGTAATACTATATAACGTTATAACGTAAAACTACATAACGTTATACGTTATAATGCTGTACCATATAACGTTATACGATATAGCGTATTACCATATAACGTTATACGTTATATCGTAATACCACATAACGTTATACGTTATAACGAAACGCTACATAACGTTATACGTTATAACGTAATACTACATAACGTTATACATTTTATCGTAATACCACATAACGTTATACGTTATAACGAAACGCTACATAACGTTATACGTTATAACGTAATGCTATATAACGTTATACGTTATATCGCATTACTATATAACGTTGTACGTTATAACGAAATGCTTCATAACATTGTACGTTATAACGTAATACTTCATTACGTTATACGTTATTGTTACGTTTTGACTTATATATTTTTAAATTTTGATTGTCGTCAATTTAATCGACAAGGAAAGTAAACGATAGTAATTGGAATATAAATTTAATCTTTCGATTAATACGGTAGTTGCTGCCACCAGAAATAGTCTAAGGACTATTTCGACAAAAATTTTTTTTTTATTTATTTATTTTTTTTTATTTATTTTTATTTATTTATGTATTTATGTGTATTTCTATATGTGTGTATATATATTTTCTTTCTCCCCCTATCTTATCTTTTATTACTATTTTTCCTTTTACTGTTCTTTATTTTCTTTTATTTTATTTCCCCTTTGATATTCTGTATATATATGTCGGAGAAGCGTTATGATTAGAGCTGGGGTTAAGGGCGTGAAAGAAACCTTCGTTGTAATTAGACATTGTCGTTATGCAATAGAGAAGATATTGACTAGAGCAAATATGATTGTTACAGATATCGATAAGTAACCGTGGTAATTAGATACTCGAGACGCTAATGACAATGATCCTGGGTTCGATAACGAATCCGCGGTCAACGGGATAACAGATGTATGTTCTCACAAACTCTAAGTCCGACTCTTGGTTAACAAACGTGAAATGTTCACTGATCGTAAAGACGTTATTCTTTCTCGTCAATGAGATCACACGAAAGAATGACTTT
>NC_057779.1:17718891-17720241 GCF_014825855.1 Bombus pyrosoma
ACGATATGACGTATAACGTTGTATAGTATTATGATTTAACGTATAACGTTATATAATATTACGATATGACATATATCGTTATGTAGTATTACGTTATAACGTATAACGTTATACAGTATTACGATATAACGTATAACGTTATATACTATTACGATATAACGTATATCGTTATGTAGTATTACGTTATATCGTTTTAACGTTATGTAGTATTATGATATATCGTGTAACGTTATGTGGTATTACGTTATGGAGTATAACGTTATATAGTATTACGTTACAGTGTATAACATTACATACTATGACGGTATAACATATAACGTTATGTAGTATTACGTTATAACGTGTAACGTTATACTGTATTACGATATAACGTGTAACGTTATATACTATTACGATATAACGTATATCGTTATGTAGTATTACGTTATAACGTATAACGTTATATGGTATTACGTTATCTCGTATAACGTTATGTAGTAGTATGATATATCGTATAACGTTATGTGGTATTACGTTATGGAGTATAACGTTATATGGTATTACGTTACAGTGTATAACGTTACATACTATGACGGTATAACATATAACGTTATGTAGTATTACGTTATAACGTGTAACGTTATGTAGTATTACGTTATAACGTGTAAGGTCATATAGTACTACGATATGACGTATAACGTTGTATAGCATTATGATTTAACGTATAACGTTATATAGTATTACGATATAACGTATAACGTTGTATAGTATTATGATTTAACGTATAACGTTATATAGTATTACGATATGACGTATAACGTTATGTAGTATTACGTTATAACGTGTAACGTTATGTAGTATTACGTTATTACGTGTAACGTCAAATAGTACTACGATATGACGTATAACGTTGTATAGTATTATGATTTAACGTATAACGTTATATAGTATTACGATATAACGTATAACGTTGTATGTTATTACGATATAACATTTAACTTTACGTAGTACTCTGTTATATCGTATAACATTATGTAGTATTACGTTATAACGTATAACGTTATACAGTACTACGATATGACGTATAACGTTGTATAGTATTATGATTTAACGTATAACGTTATATAGTATTACGATATGACGTATAACGTTATGTAGTATTACGTTATAACGTATAACGTTATGTGGTATTACGTTATGGAGTATAACGCTATATAGTATTACGTTACAGTGTATAACGTTATATACTATTACGGTATAACATATAACGTTATGTGGTATTACGTTATAACGTATGACGTTATGTGGTATAACGTTATGGAGTATAACGTTATATAGTATTACGACATGAGGCATAACGTTGTATAGTAT
>NC_057779.1:17720741-17721973 GCF_014825855.1 Bombus pyrosoma
TACGTTATATCGTGTATCGTTATGTAGTATTACGTTATATAGTATTACGTTATAACGCATAACGTTATGTAGTATAACGTCATAACGAATATCGTTATATGGTAGTGCATTATAACGTATATCGTTATATAGTAATGCGTTATCATGTATAACGATATGTAGTATTACGTTACATCGTATAACGTTATGTAGTATTACGTTATAGCGTATATCGTTATGTGGTGATACGTTATAACGTATAACGTGATATATTATTACGTTGTAACGTTTTACGTTATATAGTATTACGTTATAACGTATACCGTTATGTAGTAAATCGCTATAACGTATATCCGTATATGGTAATACGTTATAACGTATATCGTTATATGGTAGTACATTATAACGTATATCGGTATGTAGAATTACGTTATAACGTTTAGCATTATATATAGTATTACGTTATAATGTATATCGTTATGTGGTAATACGTTATAACGAATAGCGTTATGTAGTGTTACGTTACATGGTATAACGATATGTAGTATTACGTTATAACGTATATCGTTATATAGTAATACGTTATAACGTATAGCGTTACGTAGTATTACGTTATAACGTATAACGCTATGTAGCATCACGTTATATCGTATAACGTAATATAGTATTACGTTGTAACGCTTAACGTTATATAGTATTACGTTATAATGTTTACCGTTATGTAGTATTTCGTTATAACGTGTATCGTTATACGGTAATACGTTATAACATATATCGTTATATGGAAGTACGTTATAAGGTATAACGTTCAGCAGTATTATGTTATAACGTATAATGTTATGTAGCATTACGTTATGACGTATAACGTAATATAGTATTACGTTATAACGTATAACGTCATAAAGAATTAGGTTATAACGTATATCGTTATATAGTAATACGATATAACGTATAACGTTATGTAATATTACGTTACATCGTATAACGTTATGTAGTATTACGCTATAAGGTATATCGTTATATGGTAATACGTTATAACGTATAGCGTAATATATTATTATGTTGTAACGTTTAACGTTATATAGTATTACGTTATCACGTATACCGTCATGTAGTATTTCGGTATAACGTATATCGTTATATCGTAATACGACATAAGGTATAACGTTCAGTAGTATTATGTTATAACGTATAATGTTATGTAGCATTACATTATATCGTAGAACGTAATGTAGTATTACGTTATAACGTAT
>NC_057779.1:17722473-17723555 GCF_014825855.1 Bombus pyrosoma
TATCGTTATACTACATAACGTGATAGTACATTATACGTAATATCGTAATACTATATATCGTTATACGTTATATCATAATGCTACATAACGATATACGTTATATCGTAATGCTACATAAAGATATACGCTATATCGTAATACTACATAACGTTATACGTTATAAGGTAATACTACATAACGTTATACGTTATATCGTAATGCTGCATAACGTTATACGTTATATCGTAATGCTACATAACGTTATACGTTATATCCTAATACTACATAACGTTATACGATATAACGTAATAGTACATGATGTTAAACGTTATATCGTAATACTACATAACGTTATACGTTATATCGTAATGCTACATAACGTTATACGTTATATCGTAATACTATATAACGTTATACGATATAACGTTATAGTACATAATGTTAAACGTTATATCGTAATACTACATATCGTTTTACGTTATATCGTAATACTACATAACGTTATACGTTATATCGTAATACTGTATAACGTTATACGATATAACGTAATAGTACATATTGTTATACGTTATATCGTAATACTACATATCCTTATACGTTATATCGTGATACTACATAACGTTATGCGTTATATCATAATGCTACATAACGATGTAAGTAATATCGTAATACTATATAACGTTATACGTTATAAGGTAATACTACATAGCGTTATACGTTATAGCGTAATACTACATAACGTTATGCGTTATATCGTAATGCTACATAACGTTATACGTTATATCGTAATACTATATAACGTTATACGATATAACGTAATAGTACAAAATGTTATACGTTATATCGTAATACTACATATCCTTATACGTTATATCCTAATACTACATAACGATATACGTAATATCATAATACTACATAACGTTATACGTTATATCGAAATGCTACATAGCGTTATACGTTATATCGTAACACCATATAACGTTATACGTTATAATGTAATAGTACATAATGTTATACGTTATATAGTAATACTACATATCCTTATACGTTATATCGTAATACTACATAACGTTATACGTTATATCATAATGCTACAAAACGTT
>NC_057779.1:17724055-17729335 GCF_014825855.1 Bombus pyrosoma
ACTACACAACGTTTTACGTCATAATGTAGTACTATACAACGTTATATGTTATATCGCAATACCACATAACGTTAAACGTTATATCATAATACCACACAACGTTATATGTCATAACGTAGTACTATATATCGTTATACGTTACAGCGTAATAATATATATCGTTATCCGTTACAACGTAATACTATGTAACGTTATACGTCATATCATAGTACTACACAACGTTATACGTCATAACGTAGTACTATAAAACGTTATATCTTATATTCTAATACCATATAACGTTAACCGTTTCATCATTATACTACACAATGATATACGTCATAACGTAGTACTATACAACGTTATATGTTATATCGTAATAACATAAAACATTAATCGTTATATCATAGTACTACACAATGATAAACGTCATAACGTAGTACTATACAACGTTATATGTTTTATCGCAATACCATATAACGTTATACGCTATATCAAAATACTACGCAACGTTATTCGTCATAACGCAGTACTATATAGCGATAAACATTATATCCTAATACCATATAACGTTATACGTTATATCATAATACTACACAACGATACACGTCATAACGTAGTATTATATAACGTTAAGCGTTATATTCTTATACCATATAACGTTATACGCTATAACGTAATACCATATAACGTTATACGTCATATCATAGTACTACACAACGTCATACGTCATAACGTATTACTATATAACGTTATACGTTACAACGTAGTACTACATATCGCTATACGTTACAACGCAATATTATTTAACGTTATACGTCATAACGTAGTACTATATACCGTTATACGTTACCACGTAGTACTATATATCGTGATACGTCACAACGTAATACCATACAACGTTATACGTTATATCATAATACTACATAACGATATACGTCATAACGTAGTACTATATACCGTTATACGTTACAACGTAATACCATATTTCGTTATACGTTTCAACGTAATACTACATAACGTTATACGTTACATCCTATTACTATATAGCGTTATACGTCATAGCGTAGAACCCTATAACGTTATACGTCATATCATAGTACTACACAACGTTTTACGTCATAACGTAGTATTATATAACGTTAAGCGTTATATTCTTATACCATATAACGTTATACGTTATATCATCATACTACACAACGTTATACGTCATATCGTAGTATTATAGATCGCTATAGGTTATATTGTAATACCATATAACATTATTCGCTATAACGTAATACCGTGTAACGTTATACGTCATAACGTAGTACTATATAACGTTATAAGTGATGTCGTATTACTATATATCGTCATATGTTATATCGTAATACCGTATATCGTCATAAGCAATATCGTAATACCATATAACGTTATACGTTATATCAAAATACTACACAAGTTTATTCGTGTGAACGCAGTAATATATAACGTTAATCATTATATCCTAATACCATATAACGTTATATGTTATATCATAATACTACACAACGATATACGCCATAACGTAGTACTATATAACGTTATACGTCATAACGCGGTACTATAAAACGTTATATGTTATATCGTAGTACCACATAACGTTATACGCTATGACGTAATACCATACAACGTTATTCGTTATATCAAAATACTACACAACGTTTTACGTCATAACGTAGTACTATACAACGTTATATGTTATATCGTAACACCTCATAACGTTATACGTTATATCATAATACAATATAACGCTATACTTTATATCGTAATACCATGTAACGTTATACGTTATAACGTAGTACTACATAACTTTATAAGCCATATCGCATTACTATATAACGTTATATGTTGTATCGTAATACCATATAACGTTAAACGTTATATCATAATACTACACAATGATATACGTCATAACGTAGTACTGTAAAACGGTATGTGTTATATTGTAATACCATATAACATTATACGCTATAACGTAATTCCATGTAACGTTATACGTCATAACGTAGTACTATATAACGTTATAAGTCATATCGAATTACTATATAACGTCAAATGTTATATCGTAATACCGTATAACGTTATAAGCTATATCGTAATACCATATAACGTTATATGATATATCAAAATACTACACAAGGTTATTCGTCTTAACGCAGTACTATATAACGTTAAACATTATATCCTAATACCATATAACGTTATACATCATATCATAGAACTACACAACGATATACGTCATGACGTAGTACTATATAACGTTATAAGTCATATCGTATTACTATATAACGTTATATGTTATATCGTAACACCGTATAACGTTATACGCTATACCGTAATACCATATAACGTTATACGTTATATCAAAATACCACACAATGTTATTCGCCTTAACGCAGTACCATATAACGTTAAACATTATAGCCTAATGCCATATAACGTTATATGTTATATCAAAATACTACACAACGTTATATGTCATAACGTAGTACTATATATCGTTATACGTTACAGCGCAATACTATGTAACGTTATTCGTCTTAACGCAGTACTATATAACGTTAAACATTATATCCTAATACCATATAACGTTACATGTTATATCATAATACTACACAATTATATACGTCATAACGTAGTACTATACAACGTTATACGTCAAAACGTAGTAGTATACATTGTTATATGTCATATCGTAATACCATATACCGTTAACCGTTTCATCATTATACTACACAATGATATACGTCATAACGTAGTACTATAAAACGTTATATGTTATATTGTAATACCATATAACGTTAACCGTTTTATCATTATACTACACAATGATATACGTCATAACGTAGTACTACATAACGGTATGTGTTATACCGTAATACCATATAACGTTATACGCTATAACGTAATACCATATAACGTTATACGTCATATCATAGTACTACACAACGTCATACGTCATAACGTATTACTATATAATGTTATACGTTACAACGTAGTACTACATATCGCTATACGTTACAACGCTATATTATTTAACGTTATACGTCATAACGTAGTACTATATACCGTTATACGTTACCACGTAGTACTATATATCGTGATACGTCACAACGTAATACCATACAACGTTATACGTTATATCATAATACTACACAACGTTTTTCGTCATAACGTAGTACTATACAACGTTATATGTTATATCGTAATAACATATAACATTAACCGTTATATCATAATACTACACAATGATAAACGTCATAACGTAGTACTATATAACGTTATATGTTATATCGTAATACCATATAACGTTAACCGTTATATCATAATACTACACAACGATATACGTCATAACGTAGTACTATAAAACGTTATATGTTATATCGTAATACCATATAACGTTAACCGTTATATCATAATACTACACAATGATATACGTCGTAACGCAGTACTATATAGCGTTAAACATTATATCCTAATACCATATAACGCTATACGTTATATCATAATACCACAAAACGTTATATGTCATAACGTCGTACTATATACCGTTATACGTTACAGCGTAATAATATATATCGTTATCCGTTACAACGTAATACTATGTAAGGTTATACGTTGCAACGTAATACTATATAACGTTATACGTCACGAAGTAGTACTATATAACGTTATATGCTATATCCTAATACCATATAACGTTATATGTTATATCATAATACTACGCAACGATATACGCCATAACGTAGTACTATATAACGTTATACGACATAACGCAGTACTATAGAACGTTATATGTTATACCGTAATACCACATAACGCTATACGCTATGACGTAATACCATACAACGTTATACGTTATATCAAAATACTACACAACGTTTTACGTCATAACGTTGTACTATACAACGCAATATGTTATATCGTAACACCACATAACGTTATACGTAATATCGTAATACTATATAACGGTATACGTTATATCGTAATACCATATAACGTTATATGTTATAACGTAGTACTACATAACTTTATATGCCATATCGTATTACTATATAAGGTTATATGTTATATCGTAATACCGTATACCGTTATACGCTATATCGTAATACCATATGACGTTATACATCATATCATAGTACTACACAACGATATACGTCATGACGTAGTACTATATAACGTTATAAGTCATATCGTATTACTATATAACGTTACATGTTATATCGTAACACCGTATAACGTTATACGCTATATCGTAATACCATATAACGTTATACATCATATCCTAGTACTACACAACGATATACGTCATAACGTAGTACTATATAGCGTTATATGTTGTATCGTAATACCATATAACGTTAAACGCTATATCATAATACTACACAATGATATACGTCATAAAGTAGTACTGTAAAACGGTATGTGTTATATTGTAATACCATATAACATTTTACGCTTTAACGTAATTCCATGTAACGTTATACGTCATGACGTAGTACTATATAAAGTTATAAGTCATATCGTATTACTATATAACGACATATGTTATATCGTAATACCGTATAACGTTATAAGCTATATCGTAATACCATATAACGTTATATGTTATATCAAAATACTACACAAGGTTATTCGTCTTAACGCAGTACTATATAACGTTAAACATCATATCCTAATACCATATAACGTTATATGTTATATCATAATACTACACAATGATATACGTCATAACGTAGTACTATAAAACGCTATATGTTATATTGTAATACCATATAACGTTAACCGTTTTATCATTATACTACACAATGATATACGTCATAACGTAGTACTATATAACGGTATGTGTTATACCGTAATACCATATAAGGTTATACGCTATAACGTAATACCATATAACGTTATACGTCATATCATAGTACTACACAACGTTATACGTCATAACGTAGTACTATATACCGTTATACGTTACCACGTAGTACAATATATCGTGATACGTCACAACGTAATACCATACAACGTTATACGCTATATCAAAATACTACGCAACGTTATTCGTCATAACGCAGTACTATATAGGGTTAAACATTATATCCTAATACCACATAACGTTAAACGTTATATCAAAATACTACACAACGTTATATGTCATAACGTAGTACTATATATCGTTATACGTTACAGCGCAATACTATGTAACGTTATTCGTCTTAACGCTGTACTATATAACGTTAAACATTATATCCTAATACCATATAACGTTATATATTATATCATAAT
>NC_057779.1:17729835-17731223 GCF_014825855.1 Bombus pyrosoma
CTACACAATGATAAACGTCATAACGTAGTACTTTAAAACGTTATATGTTATATCGTAATACCATATAACGTTAACCGTTTTATCATAATACTACACAATGATATACGTCGTAACGTAGTACTATAAAACGCTATATGTTTTGTCGTAATACCATATAACGTTATACGCTATATCAAAATACTACGCAACGTTATTCGTCATAATGCAGTATTATATAACGTTAAACGTTATATCCTTATACCATATAACGTTATACGTTATATCATCATACTACACAACGTTATACGTCATATCGTAGTATTATAGATCGCTATAGGTTATATTGTAATACCATATAACATTGTACGCTATAACGTAATACCGTGTAACGTTATACGTCATAAAGTAGTACTATATAACGTTATAAGTGAAGGCGTATTACTATATATCGTCATATGTTATGATGTAATACCGTATAACGTCATAAGCAATATCGTAATACCATATAACGTTATACGTTATATCAGAATACTACACAAGTTTATTCGTGTGAACGCAGTAATATATAACGTTAATCATTATATCCTAATACCATATAACGTTATATGTTATATCATAATACTACACAACGATATACGCCATAACGTAGTACTATATAACGTTATACGTCATAACGCAGTACTATAAAACGTTATATGTTATATCGTTATATTATATAACGCTATACGTTATATCATAATACCATGTAACGTTATACGTTGTAACGTAGTACTACACAACGATATACGTCATATCGTAGTACTATATAACGTTATATGTTGTATCGTTATACCATATAACGTTAAACGTTATATCATAATACTACACAATGATATACGTAATAACGTAGTACTGTAAAACGGTATGTGTTATATTGTAATACCGTATAACATTATACGCTATAACGTAATTCCATGAAACGTTATACGTCACAACGAAGTACTATATAACGTTATAAGTCATATCGTATTACTATATAACGTCATATGTTATATCGTAATACCATACAACATTTAACGTTATATCATAATACTACACAATGATATACGTCATAACGTCTTACTATAAAACGGTAAGTGATATATTGTAATACCATATAACGTTATACCCTATAACGAAATGCCATATAACGTTATGCGTCATATCATTGTACTACACAACGTTATACGTAATAACTTATTACTATATAACGTTATATGTTATATCGTAATACCACATAAAGTTATACGTTATATCATAATACTACACAACGATATACGCCATAACGTAGTACTATATAACGTTATACGTCATAACGTAGTACTATACAACGTTATATGTTACATCGTAATACCACATAACGTTAATCGTTATATCATAATATTACACTA
>NC_057779.1:17731723-17738138 GCF_014825855.1 Bombus pyrosoma
CTACACAATGATAAACGTCATAACGTAGTACTTTAAAACGTTATATGTTATATCGTAATACCATATAACGTTAACCGTTTTATCATAATACTACACAATGATATACGTCGTAACGTAGTACTATAAAACGCTATATGTTTTGTCGTAATACCATATAACGTTATACGCTATATCAAAATACTACGCAACGTTATTCGTCGTAATGCAGTATTATATAACGTTAAACGTTATATCCTAATACCATATAACGTTATACGTTATATCATCATACTACACAACGTTATACGTCATATCGTAGTATTATAGATCGCTATAGGTTATATTGTAATACCATATAACATTGTACGCTATAACGTAATACCGTGTAACGTTATACGTCATAAAGTAGTACTATATAACGTTATAAGTGATGGCGTATTACTATATATCGTCATATGTTATGATGTAATACCGTATAACGTCATAAGCAATATCGTAATACCATATAACGTTATACGTTATATCAGAATACTACACAAGTTTATTCGTGTGAACGCAGTAATATATAACGTTAATCATTATATCCTAATACCATATAACGTTATATGTTATATCATAATACTACACCACGATATACGCCATAACGTAGTACTATATAACGTTATACGTCATAACGCAGTACTATAAAACGTTATATGTTATATCGTTATATTATATAACGCTATACGTTATATCATAATACCATGTAACGTTATACGTTGTAACGTAGTACTACATAACTTTATATGCCATATCGTATTACTATATAACGTTATATGTTATATCATAATACCGTATAACGTTATACATCATATCACAGTACTACACAACGATATACGTCATATCGTAGTACTATATAACGTTATATGTTGTATCGTTATACCATATAACGTTAAACGTTATATCATAATACTACACAATGATATACGTAATAACGTAGTACTGTAAAACGGTATGTGTTATATTGTAATACCGTATAACATTATACGCTATAACGTAATTCCATGAAACGTTATACGTCACAACGAAGTACTATATAACGTTATAAGTCATATCGTATTACTATATAACGTCATATGTTATATCGTAATACCGTATAACGTTATAAGCTATATCGTAATACCATATAACGTTATATGTTATATCAGAATACTACACAAGGTTATTCGTCTTAACGCAGTACTATATAACGTTAAACATTATATCCTAATACCATATAACGTTGTATGTTACATCACAATACTACACAACGATATACATCATAACGTAGTACTATAAATCGGTATGTGTTATATCGTAATACCACATAACGTTATACGTTATATCATAATACTGCACAACGATATACGTCATAACGTAGGACTATAAAACGGTATGTGTTATATTGTAATACCATATAACGTTATACCCTATAACGAAGTACCATATAACGTTATACGTCATATCATAGTACTACACAACGTTATACGTCATAACGTATCACTATATAACGTTAAACGTTACAACGTAGTACTATATATAGCTATACGTTATAACGTAATATTATATAACATTATACGTCGTAACGTAGTACTATATACCGTTATACGTTACAATGTAGTACTATATATCGTGATACGTTACAACGTAATACTATATATCGTTATGCGTTACAACGTAATACTATATAACGTTATACGTCATAACGCAGTACAATAATACGTTATATGTTATATCGTAATACCACACAACGTTATACGCTATGACGTAATACCATACAACGTTATACTTTATATCAAAATACTACACAACGGTTTACGTCATAACGTAGTACTATACAACGTTATATGTTATATCGTAACACCACATAACGGTATACGTTATATCGTACTACTATATAACGTTATATGTTATATCGCAATACCGTATAACGTTATACGCTATATTGTAATACCATATAACGTTATACATCATATCATAGTACTACACAACGATATACGTCATAACGTAGTACTGTAAAACGGTATGTGTTATATTGTAATACCATAATACATTATACGCTATAACGTAATTCCATGTAACGTTATACGTTATGACGTAGTACTATATAACGTTATAAGTCATACGGTATTACTATATAACGTCATATGTTATATCGTAATACCGTATAACGTTATAAGCTATATCGTAATACCATATAACGTTATATGTTATATCAAAATACTACACAAGGTTATTCGTCTTAACGCAGTACTATATAACGTTAAACATTATATCCTAATACCATATAACGTTATATGTTATATCATAATACTACACAACGATATACGTCATAACGTAGTACTATATAACGTTATACGTTACAACGTAATACTATATAACGTTATACGTCATAACGTAGTACTATGTAACGTAAACATTATATCCTAATACCATATAACGTTATATGCTATATCATAATAGTACACAACGATATACGTCATAACGTAGTAGTATATAACGTTATACGTCATAACGTAGTACTATACAACGTTATATGTTATATCGTAATAACGTATAATGTTATAAGCTATATCGTAATACCATATAACGTTATATGTTATATCAAAATACTACACAAGGATATTCGTCTTAACGCAGCACTATATAACGTTAAACATTATATACTAATACCATATTACGTTATACGTTATATCATAATACTAAACAACGATATACGTCATAACGTAGTACCATATACCGTTATACGTTACAACGTAATACTATATATCGTTGTACGTTTCAACGTAATACTATATAACGTTATACGTTACATCGTAATACCACATAACGTTATACGCCATAACGTAATACCATGTAACGTTATACGTCATAACGCAATACTATATAACGTTAAACGTTATGTCCTAATACCATATAACGTTATACGCTATATCACCATACTACACAACTTTATACGTCATAAGGTAGTACTATATACCGTTATACGTTTCAACGTAATACTATATAACGTTATACGTTACAACGTAATATTATATAACGTTATACGTCATAACGTATTACTACATACCGTTATACGTTACGACGTAGTACTATATATCGTTATACGTTACAACGTAATACTATATATCGTTGTACGTTACAACGTAATACTATATAACGTTATACGTCATAACGTAGTACTATATAACGTTATATGTTAAATTGTAATACCACATAACGTTATACGCTATGACGTAATACCATACAACGTTATATGTAATATCAAAATCCTACACAACGTTTTACGTCATAACGTAGTACTATACATCGTTATAAGTTATAACGTAATACTATATATAGCTATACGATACAACGTAATACTATATAACGTTATACGTCATAACGCAGTACTATAAAACGTTATATGTTATATCGTAATACCACATAACGTTATATGTTATATCATAATACCACACAACGATATACGTCATAACGTAGTACTATATACCGTTATACGTTGCAACGTAATACTATATATCGTTATACGTTTCAACGTAATACTATAAAACGTTATACGTTACATCGTATTACTATATAGCGTTATACGTCATAACGTAGTACTATATAACGTTATACGCTATAACGTAATACAATATAACTTTATACGCTATAACGTAATACCATATAACGTTATACGTCATATCATACTACTACACAACGTTATACGTCATAACGTAGTACTATATAACGTTATACGCTATAACGTAATACAATATAACGTTATACGCTATAACGTAATACCATATAACGTTATACTTCATATCATAGTACTAAACAACGTTTTACGTCATAACGTAGTACTATACAACGTTATATGTTACATCGTAATACCATATAACGTTAACCGTTATATCATAATACTACACAATGACATTCGTCATAACGTAGCACTATAAAACGTTATATGTTATATTGCAATACCATATATCGTTATACGCTATAACGTAATACCATGTAACGTTATACGTCATAACGTAGTTCTATATAACGTTATTAGTCATATCGTATTACTATATAAAGTTATATGTTATATAGTAATAACGTATAACGTTATACGCTACATCGTAATACCATATAACGTTATACGCTATATCAAAATACTACGCAACGTTATTCGTCACAACGCAGTACTATGTAACGTTAAACATTATACTCTAATACCATATAACGTTATACGTTATATCATAATACCACACAACGTTATATGTCATAACGTAGTACTTTATATCGTTATACGTTACAACGTAGTACTACATATAGCTATACGTTACAACGTAATATTATATAATGCTATACGTCATAACGTAGCACTATATATCGTTATATGTTACAATGTAGCACTATATATCGTGATACGTTACAACGTAATACTATATATCGTTGTACGTTACAACGTAATACTATATAACGTTATACTTCATAACGCAGCACTATAAAACGTTATATGTTATATCGTAATACCACATAACGTTATACGCTATGACGTAATACCATACAACGTTATACGTTATATCAAAATACTACACAACGTTTTACGTCATAACGTAGTACTATACAGCGTTATATGTTATATCGTAATACCACATAACGTTATACGTTACATCGTATTACTATATAGCGTTATACGTCATAACGGATTACTATATAACGTTATACGCTATAACGTAATACCATAAAAAGCTATACGTCATATCATAGTATTAAACAACGTTTTACGTCATAACGTAGTACTATACAGCGTTATATGTTAATTCGTAATACAACATAACGTTATACGTTATATCATAATACTACACAACGATATACGTCACAACGTAGTACTATATACCGTTATACGTTACAACGTAATACTATAAATCGTTATACGTTTCAACGTAATACTATATGACGTTATACGTTACAACGTAATACTATGTAACGTTATACGTCATAACGTAGTACTATGTAACGTAAACATTATATCGTAATACCATATAACGTTATACGCTATAACGTAATACCACTTAATTTTATACGTCATAACGTAGTACTATACAACGCTATATGTTGTATCGGAATATCGTATAACGTTAAACGTTACATCATAATACTACACAACGATACACGTCATAACGTAGTACCATATACCGTTATACGTTGCATCCTAATACTATATATCGTTGTACGTTTCAACGTAATACGATATAACGTTATACGTTACATCGTATTACTATGTCACGTTATACGTCATAACGTAGTGCTACATAACTTTATATGTTATATCGTAATACAATATAACGTTATACGTCATATCATAGTACTACACAACGTTATACGTCATAACGTATTACTATATAACGTTATATGTTATATCGTAATACCACATAACATTATACGCTATGCCGTAATACCATACAACTTTATACGTTATATCAAAATACTACAAAACGTTTTACGTCATAACGTAGTACTATACATCGTCAGACGTTATAGCGTAATACCATATAATGTTATACGTTATGTCATAGTATTACACAACGTTATACGTCATTACGTATTACTATATAACGTTATATGTTATATCGTCATACCACATAACGTTATACGCTCTGACGTAATACCATACAACTTTATACGTTATATCAAAATACTACACAACGTTTTACGTAATAACGTAGTACTATACATCGTTATACGTTATAACGTAATACAATATAACGTTATACGCTATGACATAATACCATGTAACGTTATACGTCTTAACGTTGTACTATATAACGTTATATGTTATATCGTCATACCACATAACGTTATACGCTCTGACGTAATACCATACAACTTTATACGTTATATCAAAATACTACACAACGTTTTACGTAATAACGTAGTACTATACATCGTTATACGTTATAACGTAATACCATATAACGTTATACGCTATAACGTAATACCATATAACGTTATACTTTATATCATAGTACTACACAACGTTATACGTCATAACGTAGTACTGTATAACGTTATATGTTATATCGTAATACCACATAACGTTATACGCTATGACGTAATACCATACAACGTTATACGTTATATCAAAATACTACACAACGTTTTACGTCATAACGCAGTACTATAAAACGTTATATGTTATATCGTAATACCACATAACGTTATACGTTATATCATAATACCACACAACGATATACGTCATAACGTAGTACTATATACCGTTATACGTTGCAACGTAATACTATATATCGTTATACGTTTCAACGTAATACTATATAACGTTATACGTTACATCGTATTACTATATAGCGTTATACGTCATAACGTAGTACTATATAACGTTATACGCTATAACGTAATACAATATAACTTTATACGCTATAACGTA
>NC_057779.1:17738638-17739640 GCF_014825855.1 Bombus pyrosoma
TAACGTTATACCTTATATCATAATGCTATATAACGATATACGTTATATCATAATACTATATAACGTTATACGATAAAACGTAATACCTCATATCGTTATACGTTATATCGTAATACAATATAACGTTATACGTTATATCGTAATACCATATAAAGTTATACGTTATATCGTAATACCATATAACGTTATACGATAAAACTTACTACCTCATATCGTTATACGTTATATCATAATACTATGTAACGTTATACGTTATATCGTAATACCACATATCGTTATACGTTATATCGTATCACCATATAACGTTATACGTTATATCGTAATACTATATAGCGTTATACTATATATCATAATACTGTATAACGTTATACGTTATATCGTAATACTATATAACGTTATACGTTATATCGTAATACTATTTAACGTTTAACGTTATATCGTAATACAATATAACGTTATACTATATATCATAATACAATATAACGTTATACGTTATATCGTAATACTATATAACGTTATACGTTGTATCGTAATACTATATAACGTTATACGTTATATCGTAATACTATATAATGTTATGCGTTATATCGTAATACTATATAACGTTATACGTTACATCGTAATACTATATAACGTTATACGTTATATCATAATGCTATATAACGTTATACGTTAAAACGTAATACCACATATCGTTATACGTTATATCGTAATACCACATATCGTTATACGTTATATCGTAATGCTATATAACGTTATACGTTATATCATAATACTATGTGACGTTATACGATAAAACGTAGTACCTCATACCGTTATACGTTATATCGTAATACCGCATATCGTTATACGTTATATCGTAACACCATATAACGTTATACGTCATATCGTAATACAATATAACGTTATACGCTATATCGTAATACTATATAACGTTGTACGTTATATCGTAACACCATATAACGTTATACGTTATATCGTAATACAATATAACGTTATACG
>NC_057780.1:0-49525 GCF_014825855.1 Bombus pyrosoma
TTGAATGTTATAAATTAATGACTTAAATGTTATAAATAAATAGTTTGAATGTTACAAATTAATGGCTTAGACGTTATAAATTAATAGCTTAAATGCTATAAATTAGTAACTTAAATGTTAGAAATTAACAGTTTAAATGTTAGAAATTAATGGTTTAAAAGCATAAATTAATAGCTTAAATGTTATAAATGAGTAACTTAAATGTTAGCAATTAACAGCTTAAATGTTAGAAATTAATAGTTTGAATGTTAGAAATTAACAGTTTTTATGTTAGAAATTAATGGTTTAAAAGCATAAATTAATGTCTTAAATGTATAAAACAACAATTTAAATGTTGTAAAGTAAGAGCTTAAATGTTATAAATTAATAGTTTAAATGTCAGAAATTAATAGTTTAAGTGTTATAAATTGATAGTTTAAATGTTATAAATTAATAGCTTAAATGTTATAAATTAGTGGCTTAGATGTTGTAAATTAATGGCTTAAATGTTTTAAATTAATTGCTTAAGTGTGGTAAATTAATGTCTTAAATGTTGTAAATTAATAGCTCGAGGATTAAAAATTAATGGTTTAAATGTATAAACTGATAGCTTAAATGTTAGAAATTAGTGGCTTCGATGTTGTAAATTAATACCTTGAGGGTTAAAAATTAATGGTTTAAATGTATAAACTGATAGCTTAAATGTTAGAAATTTGTGGCTTGGATGTTATAAATTAATAGCTTGAGGGTTAAAAATTAATGATTTAAATGTATAAACTGATAGCTTAAATGTTAGGAATTACTGGCTTCGATGTTGTAAATTAATAGCTCGAGGGTTAAAAATTAATGGTTTAAATGTATAAACTGATAGCTTAAATGTTAGAAATTACTGGCTTAGATGTTATAAATTAATAGCTCGAGGGTTAAAAATTAATGGTTTAACTGTATAAACTGATAGCTTAAATGTTAGAAATTAGTGGCTTAAATGTTGTAAATTAATAGCTTGAGGGTTAAAAATTAATGGTTTAAATGTATAAACTGATAGATTAAATGTTAGAAATTAGTGGCTTAGATGTTGTAAATTAATAGCTTGAGGGTTAACAATTGATGGTTTAAATGTATAAATTAATAGCTTAAATGTTATAAATTAGTGGCTTAGATGTTGTAAATTAATAGCTTAAATGTTATAAATTAATGGTTTAAATGTTAGAAGTTAATGGCTTAAATGTATATTATAACAATTTAAATGTTGTAAATTGAGAGCTTGAATGTTATAAATTTATAGTTTGTATGTTAGAAATTAATGGTTTAAATGTATAAAATAATAGTTTAAATGTTGTAGATTAATTGCTTAAATGTTATAAATTAATCACTTAAGCGTTGTAAATTAATGGCTTAGACGTTATAAATTACTAGTTTCAATGTTATTATTTGATATTTTTTTTCACTTACCTTATATTTAAGATCCTTTTCGATGTTCACTCTCCGAGAGTTCAGGCACGAAAAAGCTCGCGCGCGATTTTCATGTTCCTTATATAACTTGACAAGGTGTCGGGATGTTAATCAAACGGTAACGATTTGTTGACATAGCAAGAGGCGGTTTTTCCATTATAACAAAATCAGATTGAACAATTTCTTAATTTTTATCATAAATTGGCGTCTTTAACGATTTAATACGATATCCATTTTTATCATTTTAATAGTTTCTACAAGCTGAGACTAAATTCACGCTTCTTTGATATTAGATTTCGACTATCAATTTAGTTTTGACAAAAAGAGAAAAAAAAAGCCTAACGGCAGTCGATAACGTTACTGTGAAATAAGTTAAGGTATTAAATAATCAAACAGATAAAATTCATATTAAGCATTGTATTATATTATCGATATTCGTTCATTTACTCCTGCTAATTGCGAAATAAAATGTTCTTTTTTCTTGAATAACACCTACATCCATATTTAAAATTCATAGTTAACGCTTATTTAAATGTCAGGTTCTTATTTAATTCCTCTCATGTTAAACGAGTAAATTTACTCGTTATGGTTGTAATATAAAATGGCTTTTTTCTTCAATACCACCCGCATCGCTGTACGTGATACAGGTATTAATTATGTAGCGAATAATATGAACTAATTGGCTGTAACCGCGGTTAGGTACTTTTTCGTAAGATCTATCAAAGGATCTATTAGGCTATTTGCGAGAGACTTATTGATTCCTTCATGAATGGTTTGATTGTTATAAATTAATGTTTTAAATGTTGTCAATTAATGATACAATTGTTATAAATTAATAGTTTAATCGTTTTTAATTAACTGCCTAAATGTTGTTAATTATTGGTTGTATTGTTGAAAACTAATGGCCTAAATGTCATAAATTGATGGTATAAATGTTATAAATTAATAGTTTAAATGTTATAAATTAATGTCTTATATGTTATAAATTAATAGCTCAAGTGTTATAAATTAATGGCTTAAATGTTACAAATTAATGGCTTATATGTTACAAATTAATAGCTTAAATGTTATAAATTAATGGCTTATATGTTACAAATTAACAGTTTAAATGTTTTAAATTAATGGCTTAAATGTTATAAATTAATAGCTTAAGTGTTATAAATTAATGGCTTTAATGTTATAAATTAATAGTTAAAATGCAATTATTAATGGTTTGAATGTTATAAATTAATAGCTTAAGTGTTGTAAATTAATGGTTTAGTCGTTATAAATTACTAGCTTCAATGTTATTATTTTGATATTTTTTTTTATTTACCTTATATTTAAGTTCTTCTTCGATGTTCACTCTCCGGAAGTTGAGGCACAAAAGAGCTCGCGCGCGACTTGCGTCTTTCTTATATAACTTGTCAAGGTATCGGGATGTTAATCAAACGGTAACGATTTTTTGATAAAGCGGAAGGCGGTCTTTCCATTATAACAAAATCAAATTGAACAATTTCTTAATTTCTATCGTAAATTGGCGTTTTTAACGATATAATGCCATTTCCATTTTTATCATTTTAATAGTTTCTACAAGCTAAGACTAAATTCACGCTTCTTTGATACTAGATTTCAACTATCGATTTAGTTTGGACAAAAAGGGGGAAAAAGCCTAACGGCAGCATAGTATTTATAAGGAAAGAAAGAGAAAAAAAAAAGAAAAATAAAAAAGTAAAAAGAATCGCGAACACGTACCGCGATAGCCACAGCCACGATATTTTCTAAAATAATTGTTTATAACTAATTAATATTAAAGGGAAATTCCGGTCGAAATCGGTGTGTGAATCTTGCCAGAGGTTCTACGTGTAGAGGACTTGTATAGAGGATGTTTGATCGTGAGATTTATTAAATATTATTGCTTGTTTGTTGAACCGTCGAATATATTTAAAATAATAAATTAGTATACAGGCTTTATTCGCTGAGACGGTCGTACAGTGTATAAGTCGTAAAATCGGATCGCTAATGACTCGTTAGTCGCGCAAAAGGTTGACTATAATAACCGTGTCTTTTACGTGTCGCTTACTTAAACATACACTTCTGCTTAATCCATTTCTTCCACAATCACGGCTCTTCTTTTTCTTTCATCTTTCCGTAAAAAAAAAAGACAGTTTGGATACATCCTATTATCCTATACCCTCTTTATTTCCATTCACCAGCCATTTTCCACTTACAATAATTACATTTGTTTCTTCTTCGGCTTCCCCGACTTTTTCCTTTCTCAAATGACATTAAGCTTTTCAATAATTTCCTTTCTCTCTGTTCCCTCCTGCTCGACCTTCTTCTAACAGATACAATTCCTGTCTGTGTCCGTAATGCGCCGTAATTCTCATCCACCCTTACAGTCCGCCCTAATTACCTTCATATTTCCTATAATTCTATATAATTGCTAGCATCAATACTATTCTATATTATTACGTATATTATTAATACGTTTCATTCCTTCAAGTGAAATTTATTTAACGTCAAACGATTTCCACACAGTATCCGTGTAATTACAAGATTCCAACTTCCAAGGAGATTCTTCCCGGCTAATATATTTCCATATTACAATTACTACCTTTCGTAATGGTGTTCTATTCGATTGCCCGATTCCATAGTACGTTCCACAATTAAACCTTTCTTAAAGCAACCATATTATTAACCTTTCAAAACTACTCCATCTGTCATCTATTGCTTTGAAGCCTAATTTCACAATTTGTGTTCAATGGTCGAATAAACAATGCACACATGTATCTCCTAAATGTATCTTTACTTATTCTTTAGTCTCTTAGAATCCAAATAAATCCCCTCTTCTACCATCCAGACAATTATATTGCCTTACGTATTACCTATTATCATTTTATACTCTCTTTTTATTCCCTTACTTACTTCTTTCAACTTTCACGCCTCTAACGTCTACAATCTTTCTACATATTTTATAATTTTCATAAAACTGGCCCATGTTTCGACAAAATCTCACGCCAAATCAACGTCGCAATTACCTTTCCTTCTCCACCTTCTATTACCTTTCGCACATTCAGATTAGATACGTGCTTATTTTATTTACGCATCTTTATTACATACCACGTCTTTTCATCCTATACTTTTACGCTTTTATCATTACCTGCTTTACGCAAAGCGCTTTACATTCCCAAACGATTTTATTTACACATTTTATTTACACATTCGCACGCTATTTCGTCCTGCCCTTTCTTCGTTTCACACTTTTTCTTCCACGCTCGCACCCAACCAACGAGATTATACGTTTCTCCATTATCAGCGATTAAACGCTCTTTTTCTTCTTCTCGTTAGTCGTTCTGCTCCTCGTCGTTATTCGCCACAGTCCACTTCTCCCGCTGCATCGCCCATCCGTGCTCGCCGCCAATTTATAGTAACGAAAACAATCTTACGCAGTTCCGATCACGTAAAGCTTTGCAGCAACCGTGGATCATGCGCTCGTCAGATGGCAAAGTGATCGCGAACAAGATGTCGGTCATGAACTACGTAGTGTTCAGATCGATCACTCCGTTCAATAAACTATTCTAGTACTTTGGAATAAATTTATCTCGTATCAAATACCCAATCAGCGTGTTGCCCTTCTTACGCTGTCACTTCGTCATCGTCTTACTTCTCTGTCTACCATATAGTTTTAGTATATTATACATATATATTATTCATTCATATCATATATTATATGTCGACATATGAAATAGAAGAAAGACACGCCACAAGTTGGTATCTTTTTTAACTGAAGTATGAAACTTTTTTATTTTTCATTTGTAATGAATAGAACCTTTACCAACATGTTTGTTACATGTTTCTGGTTCAAATGACACGGAGCACGATATAATTTGCGTGCTTCATGGATGGCAATCAAAATACATATCGATAAGTAAATAGAATTCGAATTATACCATGTTTGGTCTCATTTTAATCAAGAAAGTTCTTGTAAATGCGCTAGCAAAATTTAATTTAAAAAAATGTCAAAGACAAAAAAGTGTTCGATTTGTACTGACAGACGTACATCGTTTAAGCGATATCTGAAACTTAGCCCTGAAACTTACCGACGCGTCATGTAGATTCCACATGATTGCCGCCCATTAATTACCCCCATATGGTAGGGACCATTTCATTACCGAGAGTAGATTCTTTTCCTGCAATTGTTATCGAAGGTTTCCTTTCCAGTATTCACTTTCATCCAGGCTCGTGCACGTCTCACGATCAAAGTATCAGTGACATATTATATGTGTCGGAGATGAAAGAACACTCCGGTGTTCCGGCCTTCCTTTGGAACTTTGGGAAAATCCCGTAACATTGTAATCTAGATTCTATCATAGCCGTAATTAAACAATTGTCATTCAACCCGATTGTACTTATTCGAGATTCGTGACAATGAGCTTTGGCTCGAGGCGACAACCAGTCGCCAAAGTAGCCGCGGTCAAGAGATGAACGTTTGTCTAACAAAGGTATGGAGTAACAGTATAGCTCTCCTTAAAAGAAATAGTTGTAGCGATACTTGACAATAGACATTCCAACGGTCTCTGTCCCGTGGCTCGCCACACCCAGACCCTGTTCTCCGGGTAAGATGGTTGCCAGATGTCGATGCGTCTTCGCAGTGTATGTTCAGCTAGCCTGAGAACCCGTTATAAATCTTAAGATTTGGTTGACTAAAGTCCTTCAAACAGACAAACAGTCTTTGTCCCAACTACGAGAAGATAGGAGAAATCTGCTTTTCTCACGAACGACGCTTCCCTCTAGCAACTTTCTCTCAAGGGCGGTTAGCATCCTTCTTCAACCACCAACATAGAAATTAACCAATTAACAGGAACGTCCATTTCCCTCACTTTTAGAACGAAGGCTTTCCTAGACGAATCCGGTGATCTCGTGTCCTTAGACACACCCCTTCATAGTTTTCCTCTGCAGCATAATCGTGACGGAAAGTCATTCTCTCGTGCGATCTCATCGACGAGAGAGAGTAACGTCTTTACGATCAGTGAATACTTCGCGTTTTGTTAACAAAGAGTCAGATTTAGATTTTGGGAGAACGTACATCTATTATCCCGTTGACCGCGGATTCGTTATCGAACCTGAGGCCATTGTCACTAGTGTCGCGACGAACGCCTAATCACCGCGGTTAATTGTCAAGACTGTAATATCTCCATTATTATAATAAACTTCACCTGTGTTGTATCGCATCAATGGCTAATTCCCGTGAAGATTCATTTGACGCCCGCAAGCCTGATCCCAACGCAAACCCGACATATACATTTGAAAATAATTCTTTATTGAAATATCTTTTTACAAACACCAAAATGTACGTTCGGTCCAATCATAATAGAAGGAAAATTGTACGATGTGGATTATTTGGTATTCGAGCGCAGGTTATCGCTGTCGATGATAAAATTGAATATAATAATTCTGATGTTCGCCGTAGCAATTCGCGGGAGGTGTAAAAAGCACTTTGATTTTTTCGTTATTGCTACTTCAAGTTATGAGACACGAACTCTACGTGGAAAACAATAGCCTGGATAAGAAGCTACTATATAGATTATACGCGAATTGTTGTGAAAAATAATAAGCGCAAGGCAGTGCGAATTATGAACAAAGATGTAATTGAACAACTGATTTGAACTTTGCTGAAGAGGTGATTATGTATAAACATGAATAAATCATTACAAAACAATTCATATATTCTGGTCATATTACACTTTTACAATACACTTTTACGTTTTTTTATAATACATATTATCTATCATCATACTAGCAGTGCTACATCAAATTCATATATTGATTGGAACTAAAATTTACTAATACTATGTATATTAAATGGTACGGTAACTCGGTTCGGAATACAGGCGACCTCGCCAATTTTCATGACCTTGAAATACATTGTCAAAGCGAACATTCCTATACACACATACATATATGTGTGTATAACGGCCGCTACACTTTAGTTGCCAAGATATTTGCAAAAATCTTCGATTACGTTTATTTTAAGATTATGCTTTATTCTGGATAGCCGCATTTTTATACATCGCAATCTAAACTTAGCTCATTGATGGGATAATCGTTCTTAATATTGTACAAATAAAAAAGAAAAACTGATGGATTAGAATAGATCGGCGTAGAATAGCATCATGCAGCCTAATGGCGGCAAGATAAGCGTGAAATAATAAGAATGTTGTTCTTTGTTTTGATCTTCAACTGGTGAAAGATATACAATATACAAATATACCTACCGTCGTTGTAACATTGTTTACAGAATAAATATTTATGAAATCATTTATCGAATAACGCCATTTGGTATTAAATATAAATTGCTTTACAACTTTTGAACCGGAGCCGAGCGGCGGTTTACATACATAAGAAAAAGTTGTTCGAAATATTGACCTTGATAACGCATTTCAAGATCATCGATGAAATTGCCCCTATTCCAAGTAATTATCAACCGTGCACATACGCGTGGGCATTAAAAATAATGCTTGATCGAATTGACACGTTTAAATATTAAATCATTGTGTGATCCCAGTTTCAATTGATCAGCTTTATTTGATTTTTCAATTCTGATAAAAATTCATTAAAGCCTATTGAACTCTGAAATAATTCAAGTGTGTATCAACTCATAAATATTTTTCTAAAATTTATAGCGTAGTAATTATATCGGTATAATAAGTTAAACAAGATATTCGAAGATATATACATAGTAATCTCCAACTCATGAACACAACTTTTTTTCATTCTTATTAATAATGGGAAAAAGATGATGATGTAGGTTGCATTTGATTCAAGACTCCTACGTTGACTTTCCTTAAAATGTGTTGTTCACATTAGTCGACAAAGAAACGATGATCTCCTTTGACTCACACACTACATCATAGTTTAACTTGGCAACATACAGAATAGCTTAACTGAGCATCTAGCTCATGTTTAGCATACACAAGAAGCAGGCTTTCTGTGACGAGCGATATGCGCGAAGACAAAAGTACTGTGAGTCACAAGAGGACGAACTACGACTAACTTGTACGAATATTCTCTTTCGATGTTGCTCTGTCCGATATTCTCTACTCGTTCACTCTTGATTCGCTCCGGATTAAAATCTGTGCAGTCCACTTTGAATGTCCTCGTTCAGCCTAATAGGGCTCACACGACGACGACTTGGAACCAGTACACCCAACTTCTTCTTTAGCAGTAAGTTAAGAACGAGGCCGTTCTTCAATCGTTCGTTGACTAGCAGTGCTACTACGTGAAAGGTATCTTGTCGATCAAGGCAATTTCCCATGTCGTGACAGTATATATGTACACATGTACATGGGAGCTCTTTCTCTCTCTCTCTCCCTCTCTCCCTCTCTCTCCCTCTCTCTCTCTCTCTCTCTCTCTCTCTCTCTCTCTCTCTCTCTCTCTCTTGTTCCGGTAGATATATCAGTTGGAAGACACCGTCATTCTGACGCAACTATGCCGACTGAACGCGGAAGCGCGAATATCTCAACGTTTCATCAGCTCCCACTTCCTATCCCGTTTCTGGCACCTCCGCTCTAGCCACGGATCTATAAATATTCTTCGAATTTTCAAATTAACTAGAGAAAGAATGACAAATGTCAAGCGAGATTGTTTGTATGTGTTTGTTGTTCTTTATTCCTTTCCGACTGACAGCAATATCTTTCCTGATGCGAATATCACTTGTTACAAGAAATTCGCTAATCCTAGAAGAGTAATCCTGACACAACCTTGTGTAGCTTAACCTCCGTTATATGTATATTAACTATAAGGAGCAAACCGCGAGACTTTATGAATCAATGGAGATTTACATTTCCTCCGCACCGTCGTATTTCATCCGGCCGACACGATTAAGAAAAGAGAACGAAACAAAATACACGAAACATTCGGTAATTGCGAAAAAAAATCGAGTGTTGCAATTCTGCAAAGGCGGAAACGATTCTCGATTCTCGAAACTGAGATTTCAGATGTGCCGAACGTAGAAAAAAGGACAACGTGAGTGAAAGAGGAAGAGGGGCGTTCGGCAAACGTTAAAGGCTGGAGACAAGCTGATACGTTTAAATTAAAAATCAAGCTTTCTTATTTTTGATTTGTGATAAATGAAACATGTTTCCCAAACAAGATGTTTCCTATATATTTATGATTAAAACGACACCAAATACGATATACCCAACCTCCCATCCCGTAACCAGGATGACGACTGTGCAATTACGAAGAGGATATTCTTATGCAATTATCGAATGTTACCTGTATATTTATTGATGACAAAAAATATATTTCTTACATTGTCAGAATTGACAATTCTCACACTGTTATTCGTATCATTTTGTGCAACACCATGAGTTTTTATCATCATACGATGGTGAAAGGTAAATCAGCATTTTATAGATAAAAATTAGTCATAGAAATTTTCATATCACCCGAATGGATATCATTATCAGTTATACGAAATATTATAGTTTAATACGCTAAACACAATGCTGTGTACTCGCATATCGTAAGTAATTCGAAAAATATGGAGGTTGGGTGAAGAAATGGTAATTAATATCTTAATGCGTGAAATGCGTAATGATGTAATGTATATTGATTTTAGCGAAAAATTGAGAACCGATATAACCGCTGATCTTCCGCATTTCGATCAATTGGTACGAGTTATAACACGAGTAACGAAAAGCTTATAGCTTCGTGAACTTGAAATGTCCATCTAGTATTAAAAACAGATCTTTAAATCATGCAACCGCGAATATTTTTGCATTTCAAGTAACGGGCGAAACAATTCACTTGCTTACAATAAACGGGGCACCCTGTACATGAAAGATTACATAATATTTAAATCAGTCTTAGTGACCAAATTTAAACTTAACTTATCAGTGTCTTTGAACAATTCGTAGATTAACATTAATATCACGCTTTTATTTTTAATATACCAAGAGGACACGTTGTTCCTTTGTATTCTTTCGCTACCGTACTAATATTTGACAATTAATGATTGATTAGTCCACCTGACATTAATTCTGTTAACTACTTTACACACTTGTCGCATATCAAATATCGTATATGTATGTATGTACGTTTCGTTATAGGACAAATGGTTGTAGAACCACATTTAAGAACTAGACGCGCACAACAGATCAAACGTAGTATTCGTTGATATTCAGCGCGTCAGAATCGCATCCCTATACACAACTTTCCTGGGTTGATATTAACGGTGTACGTACAGTAACAATTTCTCTTGTGGGGTGTTTGTTATTCATTGTTGAAACATTACAGTCCCGAAATGTATTTCTTGTCGACAGAGATGCCAATGTGAACGGCGAAGTAGATGATGGATCGATTTTTAATGGTCTTGCATTGTGATCTATGCAAGCATAAATCGTAGCTTCTCTTGTACACGGTTTACCACCTACGATCACCCCACTACCGTAACCGTCGAGTGTACTTAAACTGCCAATTCCACTTGCACCAGTCAACGTTGCATCGCTTACTAACGTTGATAATGCTGATGGACGTGTCAAACATAATTCGGCGTACGTTACCTCGTCTGATAACTGAAAAGCATTAAAATAACATTACATTATTACCTGTAGAATAAGTCACATTATGCAGTAAAACTATACAGTAAATAAATTTACAAATTTGCGCAATAGATGAATATACAAATTTGCATATGTACATACATAAACGTGAGAATGGGCATTACACTTATATGATGGGCGTAACACGACGAGTTTATGTATTTTTATTGTTATTGAGTCAGTTCTGATCTCTTTATATTTATTCTTATTTATAAGAATTACGTCTACATATTTATCGTAACGCTTATATACGTACTATGCAGAGTTGGAAAGAAAACCAGCGAAACAAAGTATCAGTACAAGAAGAGATACTATGCTCGCTCCGCTCATCAAGCGATTGATGAAAAGCTGTAGCCGAAAATACGTATGAGATTGGACTGGGTCTGATTCCATTGCGATCAGTCGCGTTCGCATTCGTTCCGCTTCTTTTCTTTCCAACTTGGATTAAGCGCAATGCTCTGAAAGTATGTACTATTTTTTCAAACTTTTCAACATTATTTCCAGTTTTTTTACACTAAAAATCAGCAGAAATATGTGAATTTGTATTAAATCTTTTTATCGAATTAATTTTTTCCCGAAGTTGTTCACACAGCTGAATTCTGCTGTTTAAGAACAAACTGGCTGTTACTTTAAACTGTTTTTCTAAAAGTAATGGCTTCCAAAATATTCTGTGAAATATGTTTCCAAGCCCCGAGCTTTGGGACTTTGTCTTGTTCACCTCTTCGACATAAATTTCAGCCCGTAAAACAAATACATGTCAAATATTTTTTCGAGAACAACATCGTTCGTAAGTTTCATTAAAATCGGTGATTTACATTTGGAGATGATTCCTTGTTGGTCGATCTGGCGCTACAAGATGGGATAGTTTGTATGATTCTCTGAAACAAATTTCAAGTATCAAGACAATATGTCCTCGGTTATTCAAAGCTTTCAACATTAATAATATGCTCGATGAAAATGCTTATAAATACTTAGAGTAGAGTAGCAGAGCATTTAACTCGTACAGAACCTATTTTAGAAGACAAAATTTACGTTTACTTCAAGAGAAAGGTATCTGTTATAAAATAATGGTATTATTTTACAATGTCTTATCGTTTTACGATATGATTTCTTGAAAAAAGATTTGATGATCCTTCTTTCATTCGACTACTATTGAAGCGAAAAAGCTATAGCTTTTGTGTATCATTACATTTTGTATGTTCACGTTCGAGAAATTTCCGTTTACCTTTTGTAGGTACGTTTCATCACAAATAGCTTTTAAATGCAATAAAAAATAACGATTTAGTCTGGACAATTACTTAATAAGCGACTGATATCCAACTTCTACAATCGATTAAATCAATCGCAATTTTGAAAACTTAATTTCTTATAATCATAAGCATTAATCAAATTAAAAACTTTAACCGACCAATATCTAACATTCGCTCGTTCTGTGCGAACGTCAATTTTTTGTTTTTTATTTATGTATGTAAATATAAGTCAGACATACGTGTCTTGACATACAGCGATAGTAATTCCTTTCAATAAATAACATTGAAACTGAAAAAAAAAACAACAATAAATAATTGTTAAATAACTTTCTACAGCAAAGAAACAGTTATAATTTAAAACTTTCACGTTTTTCTTAGTTTGGCGGTATACGTGTCCCTTCCTCTCTCCACTTCAACGCATATCTAGGATTAGAATTAACCCAGTACTGGTCAGGTCATATTCAAAGCGGAAATTATATATCTTGAAATAAATGTTATCAATATCATGATAATATGTACGTAGAGTTATTATTATTAGATAATTATTAGAATATATTAAATAATAGTTATCATTATCTGATTTATTTCGCCACAGAGCAAATTTCTAAAATTCTAACAGAAATAATTAAAAGTTATTAGTTATTTCAAATATTATATAATAAGAGCTATTTGTTCTATGGTTTGAACAGCTTTATATTGACACCATTGTTATTCGCAAATTTATTTTATTTTTACTTTCAATTATACAAAATTAGCACTATGTACATATGTATTTCCTTTTCATATTATTCTTTTGATATAAATACAATAAACAAGTATCTGTGTGCAAATATTGGTAGTAAAAACAAAAGTTTTCATTTAAAACTGCTCTTTACGCAATAATGTTTATATACACGTTTTGATTTGTCTTTTCATAGAGAACAACGTTTTCTTCAGTTACTGTAAATACAATTATCTGCCAAAGCAAAAAAAAAAAAAAAAATAAAAAGAAAAAGAAAAATAAAAGAAAAACCGAAAAAAAGAGACAGTTTACTTTCTATTGAGGAAAGCAAACCAAATTGAAGTACTAGAACCAACGTAACTCACCGATAATGCCGGATAATTATTATACTCGTGTGGATACGGTGACAATCCTTGCAGGTGAGTCACTTGTTGTATAGAAAGCGAAGTCGCGGTAAGTCCATCCGGTGTGTTTTGCGTGGCTAACGGAGTGCCAGATATTGATCCCGTCAATTGGTAATCAGAACCTTCAAATTTATTATTATTATTGTTATTATTATTATTAATTGCTTGTTTATGAGAACACTTAAAACTTGGGGGTCCCTATTGGCTCTATTGATCAGTCGCCGGCAACCAAAAACCAAGCGACAAAACGCACAGACCAAGCTCGGAGACTCGAAAGTTCTGAATATCCTAGAGAACGTCGACGGAATGGATGCCGAAGAAACTGTTCTAATTATAAAGTTACTTCCGACGAAGTAAAAAAAGAAAAAAGAAAAAGATTAAAGAAAAGGGAAAGAAAAAGGAAATATATCGGATGCATCCATTCTTGCAAAGATACCATACGACAGTTGCGAACGTCCGCAACATTTGTTAAAAGGCACTAGTCTCTACTGATTACAGGTCAGCGAGCCGCGTTTGCGTCGCTCGTGTTTCCGTGCTCGCTGGGGACTCACTGGTTGCCGCGACCAAATGCGTGTGGTCATATATTGCATATGATCATATACTCCAATGAATCCAGTGGGGTCGCTGGTGACTGACACTGGTCGACAGTGCGTATTGATCCTTGATAAATAAAAAAAAAAAAAAGAAAAAAAAAGGAACACTTGCAATAACAGAGATGTGCATACCACATTCTATCCCCCATAAGCTGATAAGTTTTACATAATATAATATAGATTCTAGTATACATACCTTTATTTATTGGTACAACATCTGGATTTCTATCTTCCGTATCATACAAATCTTCGGAACTGGGTGCGGTGCTTTTCTTTAACGGTAAATCACTTGGTCTTTGAGTTCTTCGTTCATTTCTAATTTTCATAGCTATTAGAATAGTAATAGTAACAAAAAGCAATGCAGTTACTACTCCAATCAATCCTCCTAATAATGGGGAAATTTCGAATGGTACCGGTATTCCTGCGAACAAAATATATGCATCGATGTAATTGTGTCAAAATTTGTACGTCATTTGAAAATTGGAATATACCATACTTGCAATGCATAATAACAGGAAATTTAAAATAATACGAAAACTGTAATTCAAGTATGATGATTTGCATACTAACAAGTTATGATATGCAGGGAAAGGTAAAAGAAAATATTGCTAGCTTTTATATACACATTCGGTATAGTAGATTGAAATAGATATAAAGATGAGAATCAATGAAAGGGAACGCGCAAATGAAAATGTTATCTTTCATGTCGAACATGTTTAAACATTAACAATTTGCGATTTAATATCGACGAACCACGAAAGGTTTAAACTATTGTCCCGCATACAAACAACAGTAACTTGTTATACACAATGCTAATCGAAGATCATTTGCTTATCTGAAGCAAGCAAATATCGAAATTACACTTTAAACGGAAGCAGCAAAAGACCAGTTCGATGCAATATATTTTCGA
Organism: Bombus pyrosoma; assembly: GCF_014825855.1. Classification (NCBI taxonomy): domain Eukaryota; kingdom Metazoa; phylum Arthropoda; class Insecta; order Hymenoptera; family Apidae; genus Bombus; species Bombus pyrosoma. The sequence goes on from NC_057780.1 coordinate 14,897, forward strand.
AATAAGTGCAACGTGATCTAAAAGTCAATTATGTATTTATCGGAGAAATCGAATAGCAAAGGATCAGGATAATACCAGTATAGACAGTATGTAACATTACTTACCAGTTTGTTTCTCAGCAATCTTTAATGTAAATCCTTCCAACAAAGTGGGTTCGCTTCTTCCTTTCGCATTTACGGCATATAAAATCATGTTCAGGATTTTGCCAGATTGTAATCCGTGAACAGTAAAAACAGCGTTTTCTTCGGATGTAATATTTGCTTGCAGTGCACCTGTATGCTGATCAAAGACTTCAAGAAGAAAGTGCTGCGGTTGACCACCGTCGAAACCAACGCAACACTCCACCGAGAGTGAATCGGTTGTTTGATTAGACAGCGTGCAATTGTACAAAGATTCAGGTTTTCCTGTAGAAATATAAACATAAACAAAAACGATAGATTGTGTAATGATTTAAAAATTAGGAGGAATGCATCGATATAATATATCCGCAAGGGCTTGAACACATATAAACCTGGAAAGGGGGGTGGGGTATAGGACATGTTCATTACAGAGCTACCATATTATCGATAGCTCCATCTTTAAATTTATTAAATATAGGAACAAGCGTTTTTATAGCTTATTTACTGTTGTTGTTCTCTGTTGATGTTCTCGAAAATTATCAATAGGACATTATTATTGATTACTTAAGAAGAAAAGATGAAAAGAGGTTCTCTGCAGATATTTTCATGATCGAGACGTTGAGGCAATTTAGAAGGAACGCAAAACGTATCAACCACTCTTGAAACTATTAAGTCGAGGCTATCGTCGTACTCGTCAACAAACTCAGGATTCCGATACTCGAGGCGATGCCGCCGCATACCCCTAGTTTTAGACGTTTATTATGGGATGATTATTTGCTTGCGCGTTCTCGCGCTTCGTATACCTTATCTGTGAAATATGCAGAAGCTGATCTTTTTCCAGTTTCATGAGAGATTAAACGCTATACTAATAGACTATACTAATGCTATACTAATAGAATAGAGATTAAGGCATTTACTAATGCTTTAGCGAACCTTTGAAAACTTTCAAGAATCAACGCAAGAATCTTCGCGTATCAGTTCATTCAACTTTTAGTTGTTAATTATAATAATTTACAAGTATCCCGTAAGAAATTGTGCAAAGAGACGAAAGAGAAGAAGAAGAAGGAGAAGGAAAAGAAGGTGGAGGGGAATGAGAGAAGAAGAAATGACTTGTAAAAAAGGAGAAGTATAGGAGAGACCATAAGCACCTAACCAAGATCGACAACAGAAGTGATCGAGATTGCTGAGATGACAGTGATGGAAACGAAAAGGAAAATTAGAGGAACGGGGAAAATAGTCACCGATGTTGAGATCCTGCGTAATATGTGCATTGTGCATACACTGGTATAATAATGCAATTTTGATGTTGAAGAGTAGAAGAGATGGGATCAGTATGAGAACAAGATGGCGAAAAACGGACAAATAGTATAGCAATCGACGTGATTTGAAATACAATCATCGTCGAAAGGTTCATACCAGAACGTTGTTCATCATATTAATCCTTGCTTAAATATCCGACGCTTACAAATATACTATCTGATCTGATATTATTGCTCCTGGGCCGAAAAATATGGCTGTACTACCGGAGAAAAAGCAGCACAGATAAGCTATCATTAAATTTATAGTGATATATTTATAATTCTCTAGATTTAACGGATGGCGTATAAATATTACCTTGTAATAGTGTGGGGCCGAGGCCTCCATACCCGTCAAAAGGAGCAATAACAACGAGGAATTAGCGAGGGCGCTTTGGCAAAGTTTATTAAGGTGCGGCTGGCCAATCACAGGATACAAGTGTTGTGGATTTGATTCCCGTTGCCGGAGCCCTCATTTTTCCTCGGCTCCTACAATAGTACAATATAGTGTCGCAAAATCGACTTTGACAGTATATCACTTCTAAATTATCAAATTAATTAGTGAAATGGGAACGATGAAATAACAACACAATGATAAAACAGAAATATTCCGAAAATGGGTCACACACCAAAAACTGATCCAAAATAGAAACAAAATTATACCTTTTTATAATATGCATGTTTCACCCTATTTCCAATTATTTCAATTATTAAATCTCGGCAAGAAATTATGGTAGTCTTGGATATAATCTTGCGGTAGATTCTTTGTCTCTGCCTCTTTGTCTGTCTTTCTCTCTCTCTCTCTCTCTCTCTCTCTCTCCCTCTCTCTTTCTCTCTCTTTCTCTCCCTCTCTCACTCTATCTGTCTATCTATCTATCTATCTATCTATCTATCTATCTATCTATCTATCTCTATCTCTATCTCTATCTCTATCTCTATCTCTATCTCTATCTCTATCTCTATCTCTCTCTCTATGTCCCTCTCTTCCTAAAGCTTTCTTGATTTATTACATATTACATATAAACGGCTTGCACAACAAAAGTTCAGAATCATATACCACAAATTTATATTGATACTGGTATCGGTATTATGGGAACATCAGGTGGTGTAAATACATAATTATTTTCTAAGTGTAGTAAGTGGAGGAGATATTACAGTCAATTTAAACCTTTTTAATTGTATCCTGTAGTTTTTACCGTTAATTTTTATATCTTGTAGCGCTGGTTGAAGCTAATACAACGATCTGCCACATGATATCGTTTCATATAGCAGAGTGTGTTAAACTAGATCTGAAGATCAACGTAAATCAATAGCTGAACCCTACTTGTCTGCATCGTGTAATGCCATTGAATGACGTCGCGTATGGTTTAACTACGGATTTACGACACACCATACATACACGCGCGCGCGCGCGCGCGCACACACACAGAGGCAACTAACAGTTCCAGAGTTGGTTGCACCCCAACTTTATGATCTATCACATTTTACAGAATTATAATACTTCATATGTAAGAATGCTGCAAACGTAGTAACATACAGCATACGCATGAACATTTTCTATTTAGTCTATTCTATTTCTACTTCGTTATGAGAGTATTCCAGGTTCATTACGCTTACATCTTACACGATGTATCTCGTAACTAATGATACAACCGAAGAGAAGATGATATTCTATGAGAAGATAAATTGAAAACATGCAACAAGGTTTTTCCACGCAGAGGTATGTTTTTAAGAAAATTAACTTCAAATATTTGATTGATAAGTGTATATCAATGTGGAGTTTATCTCGTATCTTTCCCTAACCTTCACTCTCACTTCGAAATCGTATGTTTCATTCATAAAGGTGAAGGTATGGTTTAACATTTTACGAGAGTAAAAACTTCCGAAATTCCGACTAACCACGCAGAGAAACTAACTCTCTCTTGTGATAAACTCAAGACATAGCGATATGTAAGTATGTACATGCATCTGCATTTTGCAGATGTACTATCATTTCACCGTTCCCATTTCGCGCATTATTCTGATAAACGAAACGAATTTTTGCGCCTATATATTATACAATTATAAGAAATATTTATATGCCATTCGTTAAATTTGGACAATCAACACATCACTGAACGATACGCAATGATGAAAATACATATAGGATAAATGGATACCGGCCTTTAATGACGGCTTAGCTTAATTTGTATGCGGGTAATGTAATTAGATTTTAATACAACGTTAAATTGCGTATAAGATTCAAATATAAACCTTAACCGATATTTTTATATCTAAACGTTTTTCACTTCTTTGATGTCTAAAAACAATTCTATAAATATTAGCCATCCATTTCTTTTTTCCAGATATACGGCATACGATAACGATCGGGTAAAAATAGGAGTAAGAACACGATTCTGTTTTGCGTGCAATTGATTTGTCAAACGTCAATGAAGCTTTATTGAGTACAGAATCCATGAAAAAGAAAAATGTAGGTACCTCCACTTCTAATATACGCATGTATATGTTTTATGTACATTTTAAGATCTCGTTCGAATAGAATATTCAAACTAGTAATATATTGTTCCGAAAAGTTACAATAGGGTATTCTATGGTTTTCAGTTGCTTGAGAAATGAAACAACAACTGTTCTCAATAATTATCTTACAATAATTTATATATATATATATATGTATCTATATATATATCACATACCTGCTGGAATGATATGAAATATACAAGCGTTCTTTTGTTGGCCAGCGGTATTACTTGCCCAACAGAACACTGTACCGTAATCCATTTCTGTAATTGGTCGATAAATAAGAATACTTTGACTATGACGTGTGGAATTCTTGTACCGTGCCTGAGGTACATCTACCATTTCTTCCGTATTGTTAAATGTCCAACGGAAACTATCTGGAGATGGGTATGCCTCTACGCTGCATGTTACTCGAGCATCTTCGTGACGAGCTACGCCATAAATTCGTTTCTGATCAGGTAAACAAATAGGTTTGTCTGAAAAATATAAATAAAGTGTTGAATTTTCTAGTATTAAGAATATATTCTACAATATTGATTATACAAGTGACATTAATTGTTTTATATGTAACAAATACGTATATTTGATATAGGGATATATATATATTTAATATAATTATATATTATATCCTGTGTAAATAACGTATTCTATATTCTAAAGTGAAAGAGGTTTAGAAGCATCAGAAACTTACACATGATTTTAAGTTCGACAGTATTACTGTAACCATCTCCCTCGACGTTGCTAGCAATACAAGTATAATTGCCTGCTTGAGAACGATTAACTTCCCTCAAAGCCAAGCCATATTGTTGCACTATTACACCATTTTTTGCATTGTTCTGAATAATATTTCCCTGTAACGGTGTGGACATTGACGGATTAAATCAAACATTAGCCCTATTTATAGCTTCATTATTAGCTTTATTATTATTAGCCTATAGCCGAAATAGTTTAGAATAGACCATATTGTTCTACTGTAAACATTGTTACATATATATATATAATATAAATATCGATATATATATATATAAACATGTTATATAACATGATATGTTTACATGTATATACAACTGAAATTTACATTATGCCTCCATATAACTTTGTAAGCGCCAGGATTAGCATGAACTTTGCATTCAAAGTATACGTCATCGCCTTCCTCGATATCGTCTGGATTCATATTCGATCCTAACTCCAGATGTAAAATTGGTACAACTGAAAAATAAAAACAGAAGGAGTAGATATTATAAAAGTGAATATCCATAGAAGTATTGAAATTGCACAATAGTTTGTATTCCTGAAAGAAATTTTATGTAAAAGAATTTTATACTTACAGAATACATTTAATTTCCATGTGTCTTCGACTATACCTCGTTGAATTTCGAAATTTTCTGCACGGCAAGTGATTACTTTATCGTGATCAAGCAACGTTGGTTTCAATATCAACGTCGAGCTTGTCATGTTACCATCTTGAGATACCTTCAACATGAGAAAATAAATACAAATTCATGGAATTTTCCCATGGACGCTATTATGCAGTACTAGTTCTAAGTATATATATATATATATATATATATATATATATATATATATATATATATGTAGGGAGAGCGCACGTGTGTGTACAGATGTATGTTTGCGATAGTTGGGACGGCAGGGCAGCGAGGCAAGAGCGAAAACCGTTGCCGAACCGTTACCGTTGCAGGAAAACGAAGGAAAAAAAGGGAAAAGTCAGAGCCGGTTCATCGGCAACGACGTGACAGTTTAATTTCAGCAAGAGAGTTTGAAAGTATAAGCGCGCGCCTCGTCGTGCCGATCAGTACAACACATAGAATTTTGACTCGAAATAAGCAACTCACAATTCCCTCTTCTTTATTTGAAGTCGCCGACAGAGTAAGAGATCCGGGGACGAGTACGAAATCCGTGAAAGAAAGAAATTGTAATTTTTTCGTAAATTTGTATGGTCAACAGCGAGCAGCGAACGCCGGTGGACAAAAGACGAATAGAATACTTATGATGCTTTCTCATAACAGTATTAGCGATGTATGCGCGTTATGTGCCGATCGCTTTATGATCGGCCGCTGTCTCGAGCCTCTTGCTCGTTCTCCGTGTGTTCTCTCGTGTTTCGTTCGAGAAAAAAGTCAAGCCGAATAACATACCTGACTTGTAATAAGCAATTGTCCGGTCCCGGTCGTGATGCTTATTTCGAGGCGACACTGTCTACGTATAAAGTACAAACGGCGGCGGTGAAGGGGCAGACCAACGGAATAGAGAATTGAGGTTCAAGAGAGTCGGATTGCATTCGGAGAAAGCTGTACGTCGAGATTTGTATGCGGAAAATTTAACGGCCGTCCGGCGAGAGAAGAATAAGTGAGTCGCGAATACTGATCGTAAGATCTGCAATTGATTGTGTTAATATATGTACTTCCAATTTTAATTTCGTTATAGTTTCGATTTCAAACGCAATCCGTGACTTATGTTTGTGCCGTGATTCTTGCTCCTGACCCTATATGCGTATAATTACGTGAGTTTAATTCTTCCGAATATATTTCGAGGATCAACCAAGATTTTATAGAGACTACACCGATACGTACAATATAGCGAAAAGCGAGCAGCTTTTATCCTCCAAACTTGCAACGTGAATATAATGTAATTACATACCTTAGAAGCATGTATTGTGTACAAAAAAAGTCTTTTTATAGAGGTGTTTAAGAGAATTCGTGTTATAGACATGTTTCGATGAAAACGTATTTAAAGATTATAACGTTAGAACAGATTACGAAGCTAGAATCTGTAATGCAAATTATTGTATTATTATAACCTCCTTGCTATTATCTATCTAACTACTATTTAACAAGATATAAAATCATATATTAGTGAAAATCTTTATAAAGTTAACGATACGAAGCAAAATACCTTCTCCGTGTAATTACTCAGTTTCTTTCCATCCATGTACCACGATAACTTTGCTGGAGGCCTGGATCCAACAGTCATACAGTTTATGTCATATTTTCGTCCAGCGCTAAGGGGTGCGTGTTCATTGCTTAATATTGCTACAGACAATGGTTTCACTGGAAAGAATAAAAGATTTAATGAAATAGTATATATAGATATAGATAGTGTATTATATATAGGTCGATAATAATCTATTTGATATACAAGGAACATCACCTAGGTCTGAAACGCCAATTTTCATGAAACTTTGTAGATTCACAGTCTAGCCCATACGTATTCTTTTTAATTTTTTCTTTCTTTCTTTCTTTAATCGGCAATCGTCCACACTTAGTATCAAAAATATATTTTCTGCAATATCTCGGAAATGATTAGAGATAGAGAAATTATGAACGAATGAAAGAATTTTGTGCTTTTGAGTGACGAATATGACTGTGATGACTAAATAGACTTTTAAAAAGTCAATTTGTATAAATAATGTTATTATGCGATCGGTGTTTCTTTTGCATAGTTACTTATTTACAACTATTCTTTACAGTAATTTTCTTCAAGTATGTACAGTTCACGATGCACGGGTATAAGTAACTATGTAATCCATGTACCGGATATCGACGACAAATATTTTCTTCATTTTCTGCCGCAATACTAGCTCCACACGCCGTAGCTGTTAAATACTCGCAACGTTATATTACGAATCACAGTATTTTTGTTAACTTTTCTTGACTTTCGTTTAAATACATTTGATTAGACCACACACATGCACACATTAGGCGCGCGCCTAAATTTAAGGATGACAGAGCAGTCAGAATTTCCTATTTCTTCTTCTTCGTTTTACGTCCTTTTCGATGAAACTGGCATTTGAAGCAAATAAAATTTTCTGTCGCGTGTGTTTCAACAAACTTGGCATTCTGTTTATACGTACGAAATAAATAAATAAATAATTTCAAAAAGGAATTCGAGATACATGAACTTGTAATGTATATCATAATTGTTAAAGAAACGGTAAATAAAGTCAATTACACATACTATAAAATCGGTACGACTAAAAGGTACAGAACAAATTTAGTAATTGTTATAGTAAACTGAAATTCTTTCACGAAACCAAGGATATAAATATAAGAGTTTAATTGAATGGGATTTAAATGTGTGTGTGTGTGTGTGTGCGCGCGCGCGCGCGCGCGCGCGTGCGTGTGTGTGCGTGTGTGAGCGCGCGCGCGTATATGGACTCTCTCATAGAATGAATGAATATCGTGTTGACAATATCGTATGTAATTGAATCGCTAGGTTAATTTCTTTTTTACCAATCATTTTCCATTCGAGAAAAATGTAACGCTGCTATAAGTTAGTTTGAGATTGTGTTATCGAAGATCTAAATCCATAATGAATAAAATAGTACAAAAGTAAACACTACAATTACGATATTAACTATGATGAATATGTACTACAATTAGTAAATATATATATATATATATACTAATTATATATATATATATATATATTTATAAATTTATAGCTAGCTGAAAATAAGAAATACGTGGCACTAAAACGGTTCGGTACTATAATTTTGACACAAAACCAAAAACAAATTCTATTACAGGACAATGTCCTACGAACTATCCCGTCCCGCTTCTGGCGATTGAACAAACAAATTCGGATCGTACTTAAATGGTATTTAAATACAGTATCATATACTATAACGAAACTTACAATGCATTTCAATTGCAACCGATGCAGAGACAGGTTGACTGATATTGTTGTTGGATGCTTGACAAGTAAATACCGCATGAAGATCAGCTCTTGAAAGTTCCCTTACTGTTAAAGCATTTCTACGAAGAGATGGAAACTCTCCTGGCTCATCTTTCGAATCAAGGAGCATTTCTCCCCGCCACCATCTCACTTTTGGCTCTGGTCGACCTAGTGAACAACATATAAATATAAGTAGGTCAAATATCTGTTGACTATTATTTATAATCCAATTATTGAATAGATCATTTGTCGAACTGATAAAATAAATATGTGTTTACTTATTAGAAATAAAAAGAAAGAAATAACTCTATTACACAGTTCTTCTTAAAGCGGGCCCTACATGAAGAGATTTTCCTCGAGATATGCCTCGAGACGAAAGCTCATGCGAAGCGAGCTGGGTCTCATGAAGTCTAGTGTGGCCCTCATGAAACCTACTCACAGTCAGTATCCGTTTTGACTTCGAAGCGAAATGACGTTAGAAAATGTGTCTCTGAAAAAAAGAGATTGCGATTGGTGTAGCGGTAGCTATGTGAATCGAAGGGGGAGAGGTACCATGTAAAAGGGAGAAAAAGAGAAAATGACGAAGATATTGGCTGATTGCAGGAGATGCATTTTCGCGTGTAGTATTATTAGAAGAATTGCGGCAAAACGGGGCAAAAGATTTTTTATACTATGTACGAATGGATAAAGAAAAATGTAATATTATCTTAAATTTAATTCAACTGTACATTTTGGGGGGGGGGGGGAAATACTGTAACGCGGGAGGCCGTATCTGCCAACGAACGCTTCATAGCTATACTCGGATATCTAGCTGGCAAAAAAGTTACGGATTGGCTATAATTTCCGAGTATAACGTTTCTTTCCTTGATTTCGTATTGTAGACGGCAATTTTCGTGGTTCGTCCTGAGTCACTTAATAACACGTTATAAACCAGAAATTCGAAGGGTCATGTCTCAACGTGATTCGAATGGTATTTGATTACCGGTATGAGAAAGAAAATGTAATATTTTTGTACTGGGTATTGCAGGCTTTTTCGACAAACTGCGAGGATTTAATTGAAAACCTCTTTCAATCAGGGCGAACTTCGCATAAAAATTCTGAAATTTATTCGAAATAAATATCTATACGCATCGACATTAATTTTAAGAAATATATACGTTGAACTTGTAGAACCGTTTTGTCATCCCCGGTTTCGATGACTTTTGAATATGTCATAGAAATCAACGTTCTGAGCAACATTTTCCTATACACGTATAACCGTCGGATTCGTTTAATATCCCGGATATTCGCAAGAAGCTGTAGGTATAAATACAGTGTATTTCTGTCTACAGTTGTCTGTATCTATGACAGCGTATACATCCAGTATTTGTTGCCGATCGCCCCATCCGTCTTCTGTCTATAATTGTATTGGGGGTTTGGGTTAGCATTTTTAATATCTCGGTTACACGTATAGGGAAAAGTTGTTCAAAGGAAAAGTTGTTGAGCTTTGCAATATATTCGAGAATCGTCGAATTGAAAATGGACGAAACGGTTCCACAAGTTCACCGAAAACAGCCAACGTCTCGTGCGTGTTGAAGAACTGACCCGCCGCCTGTTCGCGGTTGGCAGAAATTAGGCAGACCCCTTCATTCGTAAAGTAAAAGTCGTAAACTTTAATTTTAAGCCCTATTACGATCTTGTACCCGATGACGTGGGTAGCTGGCCGTGGAAGGTTAGTGTTTGTTTATGGTCTACCGGATGGTCGTGATGGGATGAGGTCCGGCAGATGAAGATATTTTGTTAATATGGACTCGATGAAACTCGATAATAGGTCATGATTAAATTTCTTGTACCGCGTGACGTAGGTACGAAGCCACCAAACACGGATCGAGAGTTTCTATATTCTAGTATGTAGCGGCAGGTTGTGTTCCGGCAAATCAAGCGCCTTTTGTTCATTTGTCGGTCAGATATTACTTGGCCTCGTGATTACTTTTGATCTCGCGTATGTGCAGAATACGGTCAGACTGCATTGTTTATATCATCGATCTTCGCCGTCGTTGTGTCATCTCTATCCCCGTGACGTTATCTCGTGCACTTGAGAGGGTCGCACACCGGAGCCGTACATTTTGCCCTCGTACCAGTGAGATAAGACACTAATGCAACCACGGAATTTTCTTTTATTTCTAAAAATTTCATTAACGCATTGGTGAAATTTTCCTGATTAAGATGAGACCAAATACGATAGTATCATATCGGCACTCAGCCAATTCTTCGAGACCGTTTTCTCCCTTTTTTCGTGGTATTTCTTGCTCTTCATTACACACATATATCTATTATCGTATCGATACACACGTCTACTACTACTACAACTAACCAATTGCAACTTTTTTTCGCACAGAAATGATATTCAATTTCATGGAAGATGCCCGTGTCCAAACTACTCTTGCATGTAAGTCCCAAGAGATGCAGCTTGCCTCGTATGAAACCTGATCTGGTGGCATGCCTTGAGACAAATCATATCGTGTACGGCAGGGCGTAGGGGGCATACTCAACGCAACGCTACATACACGCTTGTAAGAGACAGTAAAGACCGTTTAAAATGTTAAACGAAAGCGGCAGATTCAAATGCTGAATACCAATAATCTTCAATACATCCATAGAGTATTTAAAATATTGTAAATCTTTAACTGGTTTATAACTTTCTGAATATCGGAAATACATTATTTTGGAAGTAATGTTTAATACCATGTCTAACTATACGTGTAATTAAATCTAAGTTGATTTATAATAAGAAAATTGTAAAAAATAACGATATAATAGTATTATAAAATTTCTCCATAATGAGATGTTTCGTCAAACATAATCGGACCATACCTATACTTGCTTCTAATTGTTATTCAGCTACTCCGCATTGAACTGTCTATATCGTTTGGACGAAAAATAAACGGTTGCCAGCATATTTTCCTTTTTCAGACGTAAAAACCTTTCAAGAACGACCGAAAAATATTGTTTATACCTACACGGCACTGGCAGTAAGAGGTCGTGAAATAGCGAATATTTGTCAGTTCCTTCCAAGCTGTCGTGTATCGTACGGGGATGTTCGTCTTTTGTTGGGAAAAATAATTGTAAGATAATTTATATATTACATGTCGGACGATATCCTCGGTTCCACGTTAATTGTTCAATTCAATAAATGTCAATGTTATTACTTGAAAATAATTTGATATGCTTATGCAGAAAACTCGAATACGAACGTAATAATTTTTCACTCTTGGTAGAAATATAAATAGAAAACAATAGGGAAACTCACCTCCAGAGACAAGACATTGTAATTTCATATCACCACCTTCTTCATACGGACCTGCTACCGCTGGCACAGTTCCACGTTCATCAATAATATTTGGTTTATGCGGTGGTACTGTAATATACGAAAATAAAACACTCTTATTGAATATATTATTAATTGCACGTATCTTTGCTATTTGTATTGTTATAAGGCACGAACCGATAATAAAATATCCTAATGACACGACCAATTAGCCGATTTATAAACCAACCGTTCTCCAAGAAGAGGGATTATTAATTAATTATCTATGTGGCGACATATTAGCTCATCGTTTGTGACAATTTGTTTAGAATTCGGAGTTGAGCACTATTGGGTTAAAAGATTTATTTAGATAATTTCGTATAAAATAATATCATGTGAAATTACTCTAATTGTCATTGGTTATTCAGCGAACGATTGACTGTAACGTTGAATAAAAGTTTCGATTATGTATGAGTATAATTTTATTCGAATAACCCTCAAGTTAGTTGTTAGTATTAGTTGTTAGTTTTTGCGTTAATAAATTAAGAATAAAAATAAGCGACTTGGACTGCAGATTTTATGATACGCTCAGGACAATTCAGTCGACGATAAGTCGATAGACTGATTTTTTCATTAATTATTTTGACAAGAAACAAGATGAATTATAGCAAGTTAGGTGAATTTGGATCATCATCATCATCATATTCGCGTGTTTGGATTCATTTTTAACAACATTCCCATTATTTTTCGGAAAAGCGATAAGGACACTTTTGTTCCCTGACAGACACTTTTAGAGAGTTTGCATGAATTTTTCAACTCAAGGCGATCCCCGAAACTGACATTTTGTGACATTTTGTCCTTTCTAGTTCTTGAAACGATTATTCTTTCGCAAATCAATAATATCGCGGTATGTGTACAGAAAGGATATTAACGTTGCATGTCGTTGCATATCGTTAAAATCAGCTACATACACGTTCCAAAAGACCTATGATCTTTCCCCCTGTCTTTAACAATAGATACCATTTTATACCGTGTCAGATCATTAGGTATTTGTGAGTTATGAGAGATACGAGTTTTGACCAGCAAATGTATGTTTTCTAATATAAAAAATTGCAAATACATAAAACTTATGTGATACATAATAAATTGATATGTAACGAATTCAATGTTACTAAATATAAATATAAGTCCGTATAATACAAACCTATGACCATCAGGTGAATTCTTGAATTCCTGGAAGGACTCTTCGCGAAATCTACTCGACATCTGTATTCACCTTCGTCTCTTTCCTCAATGTGATTGATGTTTAATGTTGCTGGTTCAGTGACAGTTCTAAAGAATGCACGGTCGTTTAGATGATCCTTATTATTCCAATGAGAAGCTTTTTCAGAATGTTTGCCTCTCATATCGTAACTGAAACAATATGTTCTTAATTTAATACTTTGAAAACAATTATATTTAACATTCTGATTCTTAAAACTCTGAGATTTGTTGTAATCTTTTCCAACTTTGCGCGAGACTTGTCCGTTTGTAAATGATCCCGATAAAAATTTTCAGCAATTTCGTTTTCGCTACTCTTTATTTTTTCGAATCGATACATTATTCCTCAATTTCCTGGTACAAACTTGACAATTATATTTGAAAACTGTTATACATTATGAATTTTCTGCGACAAACGAACTGTAAGACGAAACGTACTGTATAATAAAATAACCGAAATTTACTGTTTAAGATATACTTTTAATGATGTATACAAAATACAATAAGAAAAGAACGAATTGAACATAATACACACTCGTAACGCTCGGATTAATATCCAAGACGCAGTAATTTTCTACATGAAAGTTTGCTCATTTACCTGTAAATAGGTGTGGTATCGCTTTTGTACCAAACGACTAAAATTACGGAATCATTTTGTTGCGGTGGACGGATATCACATGACAACTCTGCCGTACCTTGAAGAACTGCTCTTGTTGTTACTGTTGATCCTGTAATATAAAATATTTATCGTCATTCGCAATTTTCATTTTTCTAACAAAATATTTGTTATTAATGTATTAGAAATCTTTTTGCAGGCAAAGACTTGCTCCAATATTTGTTGTATTGTTCGCACAACAATTGCAAATTGTAATAAAAATTATAACGTTTACGATATTAACATATTCAGAAACGAGAATAGGCCAGATAGCGCCAGCATTTATAAAATTTGGAAACCTGAACGTTCCGTCTTAGCAAACATGTTGTCCTATTTTGCTTCGTCTTATTTAAAATGTAAACGTTCTATGTAAATGTTTGAGATTCGGAGACATCTGTGGCGGATGGGTGGCAAATCGGCAAACCGCAGAACTAGTGTTTCCGTGACTTTTGTCTCGCGGCTCGCCACCATAATATAGTCAGCGACGATGCGATATTATATAATGACAACACCGACGATGTCAAAATGTTTGTAAGGGCGACCATCGCTTCAATACTCGAATCGCTTGAATACTTGTACTTGAGCCATTCGTTTCGAGGATAAAGTTTTTGTATTGACCGCCAGAAACAGGAATATCGGGAATCTCGGTAAAATAACGGTTCCCGAAAACGGATGATAACGGCCGATAAGCGGCGTGGACGATGGGAAACGGGCGCGAAGACCCGTTATAAGTAACGGTAGGTTAAATAAGTGACAATAACATACGATTCTTAGTCATATATTTTTCTCATATTTAACGAAGTAATGAAAATTGTATGACAATAGACCCGAGCTACATACGTGTAAGTTGTGTGGTCGACATGTCCATTAAGTATCATTACAATTAACTTTTTGCACCAATTAATGGATTAATTAACCATTCGAGGTATTTTGCCAACATAGACAACAATTCTATAATACAAACGGGTATATGAATGCTAACCGTGTCAAGAATAACCATTTTATCTGAAAACTAAAAAAGTGATCCATGCTTGATATGCCTCAATATCGAATTAAAGTTTATTATAGGTAATATACGTGTGTACATCGATGATCAAACTATCGATAGAAGTTCGTTAATAAAATCGCAAGCCAAATTAAAGTCTCATAATCGAAGAAATATTTAAACGAAAATATAAGCTAACCGATATGCATCGCTAGTTTCAAAGGATCGCCTCGTGTTTTATGATGTAATGATATTTTTGCGTGCTTGCATGCGCTGGCTACTCGAAGCTTTTATATCTAAGGTGACCTCGCGTGGGGTAGAAGGAAAGATAAATTGCTATAGTGGCAATCAATATGAAAGAAGGAAAAAAAAAAGATAGCTACGTGAATGGGATGCTCGATAAAATTCTTTGATTTTGCTGTTAAGGCAATACGTGTCAATTAGATTCTAATTTCTATCTATTATTTATTTCCTATTTCTTACGATCGACTAATAATTTTATATTTATATCCACAGGAAGTTATGTACGCGTAATTTCGTAAACATGCATATCTGTTAAAGCGTTACGAAGGAATTTCACGAGTTAATTTCATTCAATAGGAAATTAATATTTATGTATTAGTTGCATGCTGACGAAATGTACTTGATGTACTCAAGTGCTTGCCTAAAGGTGAAACTGGTCGATTATACACAACCTTTTATTGATAATTTTTTCCTTATACGTATGTATACTACTAATTTTTGAATTTAATACAAGTCATATAGGTATTGGTACGCATGAATAATATCCAAAAAAAAAAAAATGGCTGGATTAACAATTTCGAAAATCATCGAATCATTTTCAATCAAGAAACATGCGGTATTATTTAATCTCAATTTGAACCAAGCATGATATACACAATTTTACATAAATAGATCGTGAGGATATTATCGCAAACACGTTGTAAACGCTTATGTATTTATGCTTTCACGTATAACACGGAAAAAGACGACGAATGTTACTTATTCAAACACGAAAAACTAAAAAGATAAACGATGGAAAGTATTCGCTGTTCTTTTCTTATATTTTATATATAGTTCTAATCGTATATCAAATTTGAAGAATTTCTTATTATATACACACATATTTTTACCTTATTTACCTTATTTTAGAAAGTAACTTACGGTAAAATTATTTTCGACGGTAGTCGTGCTCAACGGTGGAACAAGGCTTGAAAACTAATCCGAATATGTATAGCCAACTTCGTGAATCAACCGACGACTAGGGATTCTGCCTAAAGGAACCGTAGTCTTGTCTGGTTACTATCACTATACATATATGTATGTTGGTAGGTAGGTAGGTAGGTAGGTAACGGGCGCGGCGCAACGAGTGACATACAAGAGAGATTATAGCACTCTCGAGAGTCTAGTTAATATGTCTTACGCGAGATGTTTGGCTGTTTGTCACTGCCTCCCTATATATCCAATTTCCCTCGTTATTTATTTGGCTTGATATTCCACATAGTCGAATTATTACTATCTTAGTTGCAGAATCATGCTCGGAAAATCTATGTACGTACTGCTGATTTCATAACTGAGACGCGTGACCGACTGAAGGAATGTGCTCAAGAAGTCGTAGATCGACCCAAATGTCGTGACGAATGCCATATCGGCCAAATGGATTTCGGATGTAAATTGGAGTCAGAATGTATGACCGCCGGTGTTCGCTCGGGCCACGTGATAAATCGGCTTGAATGATTGCCTCTGCTATTGCCTGCGTAGATGGTCGTTTGCGAATCAGGCAAAATTCGTTAGATATTGAACGACGATATTACGAGATCGTGACTAAATTGCCAATAGTTGATGATATCGTTGTTCCAGATTCTTTTCTTATACACTTTGTTCCGGTCAAACATGAAATATTCGAAATTATTCCTCCAATTGATGAAACAGCTGGTACTGTTTTAAAAAAATGTTCACTCGGCTTACAACTTTCATGCAACTTCAAGTAGAAACTGAATGTATCGCAGATCATAATAACAGATGAGGTAATTTTAGAACTGAATTAACATTACCGTTAAGATTTAATACACTTTATTATTATTCATAACATGTAACATAACGTTACCTATCGTTACTTTATTTTGCAAACCTTTGCTTTACCGTAACCATCAATAATGTCTGATTATAAATTAGAGATAACGTAAAAATCGATTATATTAAAGACATTATACAATTATTTGATTATCATGCAAGTGTAAATAAATGAAGCATTTAACAGTCAGCCACATGTATTAATCAGGAATAGCAACAATATTCTTCTCTAAATCACAGATACCCGAAGTTTTGACAATAATTGAGCTATGTACAGACAGTGCCAGGCAAAGCCACGAGCCGCCTGGCGAGATGTATGCTTACCTTCCTCACCGTGAGGCATGCTTCGGTTTGACGTTGAATACAGCAGGACTTAGGACGAGCTAATGATTGACGGTTTTCCGGCGAGATTGAAAATGCTTCGCACTTGCTTATTCGCTCCGTTCGATGCGCATTTGGACCTTGCCTTTATGAGTTTAAAAGACAACACGAGACGACGCGAGGGCAACTCGAGGCTTCCTCGCACAGCTTGTACATACCTTTATACTTAATACATGGACTAGATGCTTAATCAAGCATCGCGCAGAAGAATCTTTTCGCGTTTTATATATCTGTATCTTTTATTATTTATATTCATTACCATCGTCATTGAATTCCTAAGAATGAGAATTATATTTATATACGTTGTATACCCGATAACGTAGTAAAATTAAATTTGGTTTCCCTATAATGGTCGACAAAGGACACTGTAAACTATGTTTTTCTTGGTTATTTCGAGTATCAAATCTCAAACTTATTAACAAATAATTTTATAAATTTTGCGGTATTACTTTCTAATCAGGTCCAGAAAATACTATATTTTAGTATGAGCTTATATGTTAATATGTCCGATAATAGTGATCATAAAAATGTCCACTGTTACATTAATCAACGTGCTGAGATTTGGCTATAACTATGAATGAACTATAAATACAACTATGAATGAACTATGAATACAACTATGAATGAACTATGAATATAACTACGAACGAACTACGAATACAACTATGAGTGAATTATGCGTAATAATAAAAAATGATAACCAGAAGAATGATGTTATAATTTTTTATATGGTAACAAATCATATATCTCTGTGCGTCCTATATTGCCTCTTCCGTAATGACACTCGATATATACGTGACTAATCTTTTAATCAAGTTATAATATTCAATCACGTTATTATATCACGTTGAATTATACCAAAAATACATATACATGTGAAACTGAGAAATGTCAGAAGGCTAAAGAAAAAGTTGGTATATATATATATATATATATATGTATATGTACCCATTGGCACATACATAAAAATGTGAGTGAAACATAAAAAATGAAATTTCTTCGATAAATAAGAGCACTAATGGACGGATGAACTATTGTTATTAAAAACTTGTAAGTTAGGTATCTATGGATTCAAATCTAGACAAGAGAGGCTACGAGAGAAAACAGGATCAGGAAGAGAGAGAAAGAGAGAGAGAGAGAGAGAGAGGAAGAGATTATGCTATTCCGCAAGTGTGTGTTTACGTTTGCATGTATTTATACAGTAGAGACGATTCGGGTGCATTCCGACAGCTGCCGTTGTCTCTCGAGAATGCCAAATGGAATCTGAATTCTGTCGGTTAGGCTCGAGCCACGAGAAATACCGGTATCAATGCAAACTGCTGCTCCCTTCTAATATGTACATTATTGTACATCCAACCGAATACGTTCATCCGACACTATCGTATTATACGTATATGCTTATATGTTACATAACATCTTGACCACATCGTTAGATTTTCAATACCTCTAATTATTTCTGATAATTCAGTTCATCGTTCAATTTAAATCGATAAGTCGAGTCTACGGATAAGTATTGGTTGTAACAGGCAAATGGAACTACTGGAAGTCATTCTTCTTTAGCTGCAAGGTAGCGGGGCTAAACTAGGGGTATAAATGAATAATATCTATAATTATATTATTATAATTATTGCTACACCTGTTTGTAATTTAATAAATGTGCTCACTTAAAACATCGTCCGGAAGGATATCTCGAGTAGAACCGTGGTCCCGCAGTAACTCGTCGTCAGACAAAATACATGTATAATTGATAAAAATAGAAATGGTGTAATGCATGAATTATCTATTACGAAATCCTGTGTAAAATTTTTGAATGAACATATTTGTACGCAGAGAAACGTGACAAGAACGTACGTAATTAAATGTGGAATGTATGATACCGTATACACAGTCATTCGTATTAATATTCATATTATCTCTACGAATAGTAGCCTGGTAGCATCAAATCTTGAACATGAAATGTATCTCTATATCATTACAGAATATGTTTCGTCTTTCAAAATTCGTTTACCATTCTCGAGTTTTAGTATCTCGAGTTTATTTTGCTTCTACGCGCTTTATTTATTTTATTATATCGCTTTTTATTCAACTTGTAAGCGAAACAACAAGAGTTTGAAGTATTCGAGGATACCTATCTCTTATTAATCTAATCTTACTAAATTACGCGCATACCCCCTAAAGCTCTTTTCAACGCCTGTTATCCATATTTTTAATTAATTTCTTATATTCTCAACACCTCATCTATTATCACTACCTGACGTTCTTGCAACGACTTCTAGATCCTCTCCATAAGCAACGAAAAGTCAGAGTACTCGTCCGCTTCCCCGGTATGTCCGGTACGTCCAGGCCAGGCATCCTTCCCGATTCCTCTTTCACGATCTTACGATCGATCTAATTCCGATGGCCGATATGGCACTGATATAGTAAATCATGTCTTGTGTTTAATCGAATTTACAAGCGATCGAAGACTCAATAAAAGTTCTCCATCATGATCTGATGCTAATATATTTGATTTTACACGACAAAAATAATCTTATCTTATTTTCTAATAACCCACCTTGTAACCTAATAATATTCCAACAAGAGAATATTCCCAAAATTGGCCGTGTTGAAAAGTAAGTCGCCAATTTTAAGGAAACTTGTTCACGATATAGTTGTCGAAGAAATATCTGACGCGTAGATATTTTCTTTTACGTGACCACAATCGTATCGATGGAATGAGAGGAAGCAGTAGCCAAAATTGGAGGTTAGTGATATATTTCATGAAATTTCTGTTCTTCGAAACTATCAGGTCTAGAAAGATGATTGAAATGTAGAAATAGTTTGTTTGTAAATTTGGCTACGTAAAGGAAATCTTAAAAGATTAACCTATTTTTATTCATTCTCGTTCCAAAGTGTTGATCCGTTCTCATGAAAATCTCTTTAAATAAACGTATATATAAATTTCGAAAAATTATACGAAATACGGCTAATAATAGTAAATAACACGGTCATTGTCTTCATTCATTTTCGTCCATTCTACTAGCGTAGGTATATAAATGAAGTTGGTAAGTATTCAATTGTAAAAGTTGTGAGATACAAGTGTGTAAAAGCTTGAATGCTTTATTGTATTGAATGATTCGGATATTCTAGCCGCGCGTTGTCAGTCGCGGTAGTGCATAAGTACGGTCTATATGTAGATATGTATACCTTTAAGTACATGCGCCATGTTACAAAGCCACAACTATGGCCTTTCGCGTGCTCATGCAGGTGCAACTAATAAGCCCAGCTGGACAACACCAATCTCGCAATCTCCTCTACGATCTCTTATCACGAACATAAATTGTCATACGATATTAGGGAATTTAAGTCGGTTCCAATAAGAGAATATCGACTTACGTTTCTAATATTCGAAAATTCAACTTAAAATTAAATGTTAGCGTATTACAGATTTTGCGGCCTTCGATATACGTACACATATAAATTGCAGCAATGCTTTTTGTACAAAAATTTAGAAATGTGATGTCTATCAATCTCGTTTGAAGAATCGACACACCAAGATTTAAAAAATTGATTTAGTTTAAAATATTGAAGTATTTGGTTTATGTCGATGGAGTTAATCGCTTCTTTGGTCGCTTTATATTTACATGTTCACATGTCGGAAAGAAAGATTGTGTACGAGACAACACTCGCAATGTTTAATTTTCATTTGAAATTAATTTCCAGATGTCAACTTCAAAATGTAAAGTCAGTTATTAAAACATAGACATACATTTAGAAGGACGATGATGCACCGGACGATGTATCTAATCGAAGGAGCAGTTATAAATATAAACGTATCGGTAACGACACAATATTAACTGTGTTACTAAATTAAAGCGTGCGGATTTCATGTATCGAAACGACTTTGAAAAATTAATCTTCTATTGCTTTTATGTGAGTAATAACGTGGCAATACGAGATTATATACATAACTAAAAGTCGTTGTTAACTCGACGTTAGTTCGACGAAAAAGCAAGTCATACAGTTTGAATAGAAGGCGAAAGAACGATTCTTTGTCACAATAAAATCGCCATTATTCACGGGTGACTGCCAGGGAAAGAACTGCTCACAGAAGTACAATGAAGACAGCAGAAGAACATTCTTGCTAGACCAATGTACTGAAAAAGCATAACGATCCGAAGGAGAGTGTAAGGTGTAAAGGGAAGAAAGAACACGAAGCTCGATTTACATCGGGCACATTAATGCTCAACTGACTAAACCAGCTCCCAAGCAATGGCGTACTGGCAATAAAGTCTTGCAATGTCGACAGTTTTATTTGCCTACACCCTTGCACGATTCCTTGTTTCACACCTGGATGCATTTGAACTTTTACTACCTCCGTGAATACTTTGTTTGATAAAAACGCAAACGATTCAACGATCGAGGCCGTTCTTCTAGAAAAATCCATATTAGAGTTTCAAGAAAACACGAACGCGAGATACGCGGCTTTCTCCAATACAAAAAATATCTGTTTAACATATTTTACATTTCGAGACACTCTGGGTGATGCGATTTATAGTCTTTCCTTTATACAAGTAAAACATTGGAAAATAATTGTATTCGCGAACGGAATGAAATTATGAAAATAAATCGTATATTCTGTGTTATTCTGATATATCGATTTAACGTATCAATCAGAAAGACTAGCTCCTAGATACAATTTCCTTACGAAGCCAATCCATTCAAACGAGACGATATGTCACTTTTATTGTAATTAGACTAGACATTCTAGGAGACCAAAAAAAAAAAAAAGAAAGAAAGAAAAGAAAAAAGAAAAAAGCAAATGTAAAAATCAAAAAGATTTTTTTTAAATGAATTTTAAACGAATAATGTTTCTCGTAAAATACGATTGTACGATACGATACGATTGTACTTTTCATTCCAAATAAGTAAGTAAGTAAGTAAGACGTTCGTATGACTAGCGTGAAACTAACAATTTATGTTCTTCGTGTGCCTGTTATCGATGTATTTACGTAAGCAAAAACGTAAATAAAATCTTAGAAATAAACTTGAAAATGGTTTTCTTTTGGGCTTTAAAACGAGCTCAAACATGTATATAGTTTTTGGACAAAGATGGTAATAACGATAGTAATAGAAATATTTTGCGATTGAAACGACAGCGCGATGATCTGTTTCGTTCAGTTTTCTCTTCCAAATTTTATCCTCGAAATTTATCATGAACAAGAAACTGAAATTTCACTTAGCTGAATTTTTGCAAATTATTCACAACTCTTGTGGAATAATGTTCCACAAAAATTAGCGATTAACATGATCAAGCCGCTAAATTATTCTTACATCATTCTTAAATATTACGCAACATTTGAAACATATCATTTACAAAAATTAAATCGTTAATTGAATTCTCTACCATTGCTGAACGCTATACCGATGATTCTCTAAGACCGTTTTTGTGGGGAAAATTGTGCATTAAAAAGTTGTGCGGGAAAATACAAAATTGTCGAGAGAGCTTTAAACGATGAAAATATGAGTCGTTTCTACGGCGTAAAATCATTTATGCATTCTTTCTCTTCCCAGTGATTCCATTTTAACCGTGTCTTTCCTTTTTTCTTTTATTCTCGACCCGCAATCTCTTACCTCAGTCCCTTTAAATTCCAGTTAATATTAGATGAAAGCTACCAGATTAAAAATGGGTATTCTTCGTAGCAACCCTCAGCCAACTTTCCAACCAAGCGGTAACTGATATTCTTCCCGCTCTCTCCTCCTCCTCCTCCTCCGCCACCTCCTCTATTCCCCCCACCCCATCCCACCCACCGCACCCCCTCCATTTTCATTTCAACCAACGAATTTTCAAACTTTGTTTTCGCTACGCAAATGCCCCAGTTTCATTTTATTCGAATACCAATTTTGCAAAAGTACTGTTAAATTTTTATCAAACATTTCTGAATTTCATCGTTTTCTCCCATTCTTTCTTTTATTCTATCATACTATGTAATTTTTAAATATTCCACTAATTTATATTTCAATCGTTGAAATAATCAACAACATATAATGTACATAATATTATACAATATTCTGAAATAAAGTATGTATACAGGATTGTTAAATATTCGAAATACTTGAGAGAAGAACATTCTATCCTAGGTAAGATATTGATAAGCTTTGCTATTACGAACTTTTATCGATCAAATCAGCTTCTAGTTTACAAATTTATCTAAAAAGGTAAAGTGAAAAGTTTGAGATAGGTGTAGAAACATTTTTCCAAGGTTAGTCTTATTCTTGATAACAAAGTGATCAGTGTGGCACGCGATAAATAAGAGTCGATTGGATTTCTACTGGCAAAGGTAAAAGTTTGACTGCAATAATAGGACGGTAGAGGTGACTAATTCTCTTGCTTCTATCGTCGATTATCCTTAACTGTTCATGTCTTTCTCTTCGGCTGATTCGACTAGTAACTTCTGGACTAACCGGATTAACCAACCCTCTGACGACGGAAACGGTTCTGTTCTCTCTCTGCTGTCGTAATTCGTCGTTCATCCAGAGTTTATCCTCCGAGACGGTGTTATGATAAAAATTGTCTATTTTGCTAGAAAACTCATTGTCAGTTGACGTAATCTGTTGTATTATACACGAACTTTCAGGAAAAAGGACCGAAAAATGTTGCGCTGTAATTTCAAGTGATATTTTCCTTGGAATATTATATTACATATATTATATTATATATTGGGATATCGTATTACATATGTATTATATATTTCAAGTAAGACATACATACACATAATTTTGTCGCCAGAAGGAGAAATTATCATTTTTGAAGTTCACAATCGAAATATCTGAATAATAAAATTGTGAAAGGGCGGACAAGAAGGAAGTGACTGAAGCGAATATAACAGATGAAAGTAGAGTGTACAGTATGTACATGTATGAAAGAAGATAAATGTCAAATATCAAATCCACGATCTTTCATGACAATATCCGTAATACGTAATACTTGGTGTTTTGTGATTTTAAAAAGTGCAGCGCACGTTGTAAAATAGTAAATCTTGTAGACACAGCTAAAAGCATATTATCGAATATTGATTTATTTCAATCCATTCCACAAATTGATCGTCTACAAAGACAATTTTGTGCCTGTAATAAATATTTTATCACAAGCTCAAAATTATCAGCAATATTAAGAATTTAGACTCCTTCGTATTGCATCCAGAAATGCAAAATAAGATGAATTAGAAACACTGTTATATAGGTACATACATGTATATTATCTGCACAAGCTTTTAGAATATTTTAACCAGGTTTCAGAACATTGTTTTCGTTTATAATTCTTCTAGATATACATTCCACGAGTACCCACGAGTATCCACGAGTATCCACGAGTATCCGCGAATATCCACGAGTTCACGTTATTTTATACGAAAGTAGCAAATTTTTGAAACACTTTTTATGAATATGATGAAACGAACACAATGCAGTGTAGCTATGTGACATTTCATCGAATTTAAGAGGGGGACGGAAAATGGTCCCAATGCTCTGAGTTTCCATTTATCTCGGGGATCCGTTCCCGAAGGAGCCGTCAACGTCGTCAGGAAGATCTTTCTCGAATTATTGCCAGAGACCTAGCTTCGTAGATGTACTCTCGCAAGGATTGACCGCGTTGGGATCTGGCATCGAGTTCGATCAAATATAAATCGCGAATCCTAGCTTAGCGGCCGTCCCATTCTTCGATATCGAAGTCAATCCTAGTTTACAGGCTGCGTACATCTTGCAATAGATCGAGAAACCATCGAATCCGCGATCCGATACATACATATTTCAAAACGAAATCAATAGAAAAGGAAAATTCTTTCTTTTGTCGATTCTCGCGATGCGACGATCGCTTTAGTCACTTTACTTTTAACGAAAGCGAGAAGCATCCTGGAAAAATTAGTATTGAAACAATTCTTCAAATTACAAGACTACGTGCTTTATGTAATTGCGATTGTGACTCATCTGTAATCAACTCTGTAAACCAATCTGTAGTGGCTATTCCACTATATATATATATATATATATGTATGTAACTACGTGTAAAATCATGTTCATCGTCTTATTAGACATTTACATTTCTAATAATGTTTTACCTCAACACGAATACGCACGCACACGCAAAGAACATAGATATTATTATCAAATATCGTATTCCGAAGTATTAAACTGCTTGCTCGCTTTTTTTCAAAAGGAAGAATCGACTTTGGTCTTGATAAGAGACAACACTGTTTATTTACTTAGTCGTTACTACTCAACTTACTAAACGATAGTGGCAAGACGTTGGATTCAACTATTCCTGTTTTTAATACTTATTATGAGAATGAAATAAAGTTATAATAAATTTCATAGTAATTCATATTATTTTATCATAAAATATACATTCTTCTGTGTGTGTGTGCGCGCGCGCGTGTGTTTATATACCTATATACTATGTATATACTGATATACTGTGTATAAGCAAATACACACACACACACACATAATATTAAGATTTAAATATGAAAACTAAGTTATATTATTCTCTACATCAACTAATACGCAACTTTTTACTTAAAACTTTATTAAATCTCAACGGATATGGTTGTACTAATGCGTGACTCGTTGCTCGTCAGCAAGACTTTCGTTCTAAAGTTCTAATGGTAAAAGATAAAATTGGACAGATGTTTACCAAATAAGGAAATATTTCTTTCACAATCTCGTATTACACACTTCTTAATTGGTCCGTTTGCAATTCTGAAACAGCTTTGTAGTAGATCAGCGAAGAGTTTCCCCTTATATTTTTAAGAATAGAATCGATGCGTTTGTGTTTAAAATTTGATTCATCACGTTTCAAATATTTATAAAGCACATCCTTTTATCACGTGGGCTTCTCTTGCCTGTATGAGAGAAATTTATAATTGTTAATTAGATTTAAGTCCGCTAAAAGATATTACAAAAGAAATAATCGAGTAACCTTAATCGTCGCTTAATCGTTTCATTCTGTGAAACTAACATCGTTAGTCTAAAAATTCATTCATCTTAAGTGGATTTAAGTTTCAAGTACTTATTTCCATATCCTGTGTATCCTTAATAATTGAATAACTAAGATAACATAACGTTCCAGGATATTGAAAAGTACCGCTTAAAAGTGATATATATATATATATATATATTTACGTAATCTGAATTACTGCGATTTTCACGAATTTTACATTGCTTTAATAGAGTATTTTTACACGATATCAACTATTTTACACATTTTAGATAGGCATGTGTATATGCGTCGACAGTTGACCACAGAGATGGCATTAAAAAATTTAATTTCAAAGATTACCATTGCGCAGGTTTAATTTAATTTCCGTAAATCGGATTTTTCACTCCAGAAATGAGTTCACTTGCTCGCCCAGCGTCCAATTTAAAAACAGAAAAATACTAAACAGTATTTTCCCTTTCATATATTAATTGCAAAGCTTCGTTTCAGTATGTACATCAGAATTGTCATGATACAACATCGCTTTATTTACAATTGTACGCATACCACTATAAATAATCCGTTGAAAGCATTAATCGAGAAACATGTTGTAAATCACTTTTGCCATTAGTAAACGTTAATTTGTTTGGGCATTCGTTTAATAAACAATTCATATATATATTAATTACAAAATATATTAATTAGCAGACAATTGAAAATAATGGATAATAATAATAAAACTTGAGAAGCAAGTGATTGATATTACATAGATATCATTTAAAATGACAAAACAAAGAAAATAAATATGTATTTATAATTTCTAAACCATTTTTTAATTTAGTTTAATTTAGTTTAGTTAGTGATTAGAATTGTGAATTGGATCCTATAATTTATTTATTAAATGTATTATCTTAACTCGCGCGTTTTTAAATAAACTTTATGAAATCTAACGTCTAAATGAAATAATGAAACATAATAAATTGAATGGAGACGTTTTGGAAAATTCACAGAGAGAAAACACGATTAGAAGAAGTAGATTTGTGAAAAGCTCGAAAATATAGAGTATTTATTTTAAAACTGAAGAATAACTTTCTTGGCGCGATCTTTGCGATAAATATGATAAACGTATGTATGTGTAATATCTAAGGAAAATCGTTTCGGCGAACTGTACATAAGCAAATGAGTTTTGTACATGATTTGTTGTATTGTATGATATACGAATGATGTCAGTGACGGTAAATTGTTCATGGTTTCGATCGATTGCGGTAAGAAATAAATAAAAAAAAAAAAAAATAAGTTGTGTTAATGAAATGGTACGTAAAGTGGAGTACTTCAGAATTTCAGAATACATTTCTGATATTGTGAAAAGCAAACTGAAAATATCTGTAAATTACGTATATACATACATACATATATGCATGCAGGAATTCAGACACGCGCATCTAACGCAAGTACTTTTCGGACTCGAACAAGTCGATTAGCATAGAGATTGAGTCGTGGCTGTTTATGCAAATGCAATACGGTAGTAAAGGTAGTAGCAGTAATTGACGTCTAGGTCGTCAACGACGATGACGTAATTTCGACTTAAGAATTGAATCGATCTTAGGGGCTGTCTTTTTCCTTCCAAAAAAATGTCTGTAGTGTGTAAGGAGGGAAACGAAATTTTTGAACTAAATTGCGAAAGCAAACTAAAAGTCCCATTTTCATACGAGAAACTGTGAAAAGATTAGTACATAACTTGATATATACGAAATCGTATATATGAAATCGAGAACAGGCATTCCAATTAATAGAAATTAACCAATCGTAATTCTCCACTTATCATCATTCTCGATATTCACTACACTCGGCCCCGGAAATCGAAATTGAGCGTTTCTCCAGTCATTAAAAGATAGTCGTTAAAACTTACACAACTGGACAGCTCTATCCAGTGAACATTGGTGATCTTGTGTTCGATACAAGAACTACATTACATGATTATTTCAGTTCAATCTTAGGAACTCATTGCCCATTCACTCAATTGCCTATATCGGCTCAAATCATTTTTACAATTCAACTGATTTTTACAACTCAAATTTACAATTTGCTTAAAATCAGTTACTCAAGCTTATTTATTCATTTTCAAATAGATACATTCACGGCTATCTCTTTGATGATGCTTTGTTAACTCGGTTTTTGGCTCTTTGGTAACTGTGTTTTATATAAATGACTGTTTGAACTGAGTTACTAGCACTCAACACAGCAGTTCTTGATTCAAAATACTATGTTAATCTTTATCGTAACTAGTTGTTATTCCGTTGTAATTAGTTTGTAATAGGTATAGTATTAGTATTAAGCATAGATGTAATTCTCTTAACAGATTGATTTCGTATTGCGATTCAGTTGTAATTTCTATCGATACGTTCGCATAGAATGTGATTAACACGATGCAAAATTTATTTTCATGTGTTAAGAAAGACACATATAATGGTAAGTACAAAATGTTAATTGAGAAATGATCGATAAAAACGATCGATCGTTTGGGCTGGATCGAACTGCCTGCCAGGATGATATAAATCGATGATAATCAATTGGGTGACTGGAGGTAGTATGTGTCTGTTGGTAGGTCTATTCGCCAGTATAGATCGGCAAAGGACGCCGTCAACGCCATTAACATCGACATTAGCATTAGCATTAGCATCAACGCCAGCACTGTACGGGTAGGAGCGTCGCGTCTATGCCCTCTGTCCACCCGTTGCCACCTACATGCGTCCACGCAAAACGGCTGGTTCGTCGTTTAGGCGGACCTGCCATGATTTACTTTGCACCGAACACGTCTAATATCATGTTCGGATTCGTACAGTCAAATCAATTGATACGACAGACAGTTTTACAATACCAAACCTATTTGAAACCAATTTAGAATTTATCGACAACATCGAGGTTTTTTCATTATCAAGCAATCAGAGAAATTCCATTGACCATTAGTCGTAGTACTTAATGTTCTCGCAGTTACATTTCCGCTGAAACCTTGCCAGCATACGTGTATGTTGATAAATGTAACGAAGTTATTATGTAAGGCTTATAAAAATTGTCTATTAAAATGTTATAAACCACGAAATAGGGGTTAAAGTGGTTAACGAGTTTTTATTTTTTTTTAAATAAATAGACGATTAAGTTAATTGCGCGAGTTAATTGCATAAACGTAAATGCGAAATGAAAGTGAAAGCCGGTCTTGGCGCCGACCGTGGAAGACACCGCGGTGTATCCGCGTTCTCATTGCGAGACAGAGACGCACCTAGAGCGCCGAGCGTAGTATATCGGCGTTGGAAGCCAAAAGATGAACTATGCCTCGCGAGGATGAAATGAGGGGAAGCCGAAATGGAGGTCCGTAGCGATTCTCACGTGCAAAGATATTAGGTTTGTCAAGTAAGTGTAAATCAAGTAATACGATTGTGAGAGAAAATGAGAGACGAGAGGTGTCTAATAGGCTTTTCCAAATTTCACGTTCGTCGGTGGCCGATGACTGTGACGTGGCTTTCTCGAAATTTCTGCAATGTATCCCAAGGGCGGGCAGTTTATAACAGCATTGTTCCATCAGCCGGTGGCAATTAACAGTACACACGATTACCTGGCGCACATCGGTCGACTGCGAAACAACCTGGAATTTCCTTTAATTTTCAGACAGTGTAATTATATTGTTCCCGTGTATACGTGTCGGAACAGTTAAACTTCTCACATCTCCAATAATTAGTCGTCTACGTACATTGTACAGCAACGTATCTATAGCAAATAATTCTTCTTTCACTTATGGAAACGTAACTCGATTGATTTCTTAACTCGTCGTTAAATGATACTGAGTTGCAGCAGGTAACGCTACAAGTGACTTGTTTGAAATCTTCGATGATCGTGAAACTGTAGAAGGATTTATTTACTAAATTCAAATTGTTCAAAAATTCGAGCGTTTAAGGAGGCAAATAAAGTGATTTGACAATAATCGATGCTGCTTTGATCGCAATCGGTATAGAAAATGTAATTTTTTTATGATTTGCTATTATGTGAGAAAAAGCGGGCCTAATACCCCAGTTATACCAGTCGGATCTTTGCATTCTTTCGCTTGTCCATCTTCTCATAAACGCACAGTAATTATTGGAAATGTGCAATTAAACAGGGGAATTAAAGAGAAAGTATAGCAAATTCTTCGGAATAAACGTGTTACAAAAGTGTACAACAACTACATTCGTGGCTTTAAAGACAGTTGTGCCGGTGTATGATGAGTTGTTGCTTCGTGAATTCGCTGAACTTTATAAAGCCTATCGAAAGATTTTCGAATCAGCAGATAAGGCAGGTGACCATCGACAACCGTTGATTGCATTTATGTACCGGTAGTGCATATGTGCCGTTTGTTGCTGTTTCGGAAGTAGGTCCGAATACTTTTGTCCAGATATCGCTTACCCTTTCCCCACCGATACCATAGAAACATATCGATTCGAATTTCCTTGCACTCTCGGAAAATCATATATTTTCGGATACCACTTTCGAAAGGCGTTTGAGAAACCACGCAAGTTCAAGTGGAACTCGCGATGGAATTGCTTCAACGTTCGGCAGAATCATACACAACATTCGCTGGAACCACCGTGCGCTTACTCGAGTTGTGGCCTCCGTACGTTTAACGTTATTATTCTTTCTTTAGTTATATACATGTAACTAAATATATAAGTACACAACTATCTTTTAAAGTCTTAGATATCTTCAAGAATCTTGGTTTCATCTCACGCAGAAACACGCATTGTGGGCAAGATAAAGTCAAGAAACATTTAATTTAAACTGTATAAGAAATTGTTGTGCACGATGGAAAAGTAACTCGGTAAAAAAGTATCATGAAAATTGTTAAACTTTGTAACGCTAACAAACTTCAGAATTAACCTAATAAACGGACAGGAGTAGTCCTAAATTGCAAAATTTATCTTTATTTCACCTATTCCAGGGAACGTAGGCGGAAATAATACCTCAGCATCGTGTAGAAAGAATTATTGGTATAATTGCGTGTTATAACAATTTTGTATAATTGCAATACTGTGCCAGAGCGCTAAAATCGAAGTGACTCTGGTGAAAATGGACAATAAATTTCATACGAATGTCGTATGGTGCGGCATGGTAGAGTTGTAAAATGGTGATTTATTTACAATGCGAACTAATTGATTTACAATCGCGGCGATGACCGTACAACCAATAGCGTACCACCAGCCGCAACTTGCCCAACCCTCGCATTCTCTGCCCTCTTCTTTTTTCAAGCTTGATCTACTGCTTTCTTTCTCTATTTCACTACTCTGTTTTGGCAATCACATTGACAGAATTTTACGCAACGAATGCTGATATTTTTCAAACATTCGCGTACCTTGTTATACAAGTTTGATACTCCCGTTAATAATTGAATTATTTCAATTCCCGCGAATATACATATGCGTGACAAAGTGTGTCGATTAAATTATTCAATATTCCGTTGCTTCCGGCTAGGATAATAACGTATCCTATTCAAGATGGATATTACAAGCTACGAGGCGTGGTGAAAAGAATTGATCCCATGAAACAATAATTACGATATCGATATTATTAATCGTTGCGTACGAATACCTTCGTTCCGATGAAAGACTGGCATTCTACGAATTTTCAATCGTGTTAGAAAAGAACTTTTAATAATCGAAAGTGACGTAGACGTTAACTTTTAGACGTTGGAAATAAAGCGAATAAACATTATTAAATCTTTATCTGCAAAAATAATACATTTTTAACATTTTGGCTGCCGTGTGACAGGTCGGCTTGTCACATCCTGTCAAGCCCATTGTGCCGCATGACATGTCGCGCGTCGTGTCGCGGCGCCGCGCCGTATCGCACTAGGATAGACTGGAATCGAAAGTAACAATTCGACTTTGAAATACAAATTTGCAGAAAAACTGCGTACAGTTACGAAAAAGCTATACCATGCGTGCGTTTGAACCATGGGTGTTTCGTATTTCACATTGTAGTATAAATATGTGGAACTGATTGTGACGTACGTATGTACATAATCTGTAATAATCTGTCTTTCGAATAATCAACGTTTCTGTTAAACAATAATATTTCGGATACTTAATAATCAATATCACAACCATATCACAAGCGGTATGACTTTTCGCTATTAGTACGATTTGTTACAGTTTGGTAGTTTTGTTTTGTGAATCTTTATGTGCATGCGTATCGCAATATCGAAAGCAGCTAGTGATATAATTCTGCTGAAAAAGATAAAAATAAATAAAAAAAGATATCTATCGAAATCTTAATTATTATATATGTATTTGTTGGCTTTTTTTTATAAAAAGGTCGTTTAATTCCACATTATACAAGCTTATTATACACGTATACTGTGTACGTATGGCTAAATATGTACACGATACGATCAATATAACCCTGTTTCTCAATTCCCTTTTTTTATAATTAACCACATAGGTAGTACTTTAATAGTGTACTTAAACGCGACAAGATCATGATGTGCATAGTATGTGTGTATAAAGTATAGTTGGAAAACGTGTTTCACTTATATACGTTTATGTGCTATAAATGCTATATCTAATGAAACATTATGTACGTATGTTCGTACGTATGTATGTATGTATGTATGTATGTATGTATGTATGTATGTATGTATGTATGTATGTATGTATGTATGTATGTATGTATGTGTATGTATGTCCGAAAAGTTTCTTTCGTTTTATGAGGAAATAATAGACGCACAACCGTTTTTTGTTTTATATTATATTATTATATTTGTCGAATTACGTACGACCCATTTTGTTCTGTTGATTTCACGTTTGTGTGAACGTGCACTGCCGTAAAAAAACACGTTTGCGAAAGAAAGACACTTTCCAAACAACCTAATATATGTATGTATGTATTTATAATGTACATTATTAAACGCAACGATTAAATCGTTTTAGGAAGTAGGGCGTTTTTTGTGAAATTCGAAATTTACTTGCTGACAAGCAAGTAACGATGAATGGTCGCTGAGCAACGCTTATTGGAGTCTGGTTAACGCGAACGAGAGTATTGTCAGAAGCTATGTAGCTGGCGATTTAGAACAAGGATCACCGCCTTACCGGACAATCGTACCGAGGTTTCTCCTTAATACCCACATATATCTCGATTACTTTGCCGCTGTTTGACGCTGTAAGCATAAAACAGCATAACCTTCTCGGCTAACGATAAGTCTACGCTGTTGTTAACTAAATCTGAAACCCAAGTCTAAAGAGATGAGGTCCTTGGAGTCGAAAGGTATGGTGGTACGTTATTTGTGCAAGATTTCCCTAATACCTAAGATACACGTATACACGTAGTAGGATATATTCGTGACAGTAAGATCTAGTAAGTTAACCACGAATCAGCGGCGGCTACTCAGCACGTTCTACTGCTGCAGCACGCCAAAATAATTTTTGTTTCGCGCTGTTATTCCTTCGTCGTTCATTGCCGCAGCGAGCACGTTGTTTCGTTGCACAAAAGAAGCGTGCGTCACAATGACTGCAGCCGATTCGCAGCTTTCCTCTTGTTCTGTGGCTGTCTATCCCTATACTGCTTATATTTATATTACTCCCTTATATTACAAGTTGCAGCGAAACTCGTTTTCTTCGACAGTTTCTTTATTCCGCTGCTTCGTGTTTGCTTAATTCCATTCGAAATGCTATCACTCCTCTTGCTAATCTTCAATCTTGTTCACTTCACGTTGAGATATGAAAAGTAGAATGATCAGCGTAAAGCGATCGAGTATAGATTTCTAGCGACGAAATTGCGACGGGTTGTGGTAGTAAATCAAAGAAATCAATTCTAGAAACGAAAGCGTACACGTTCAACTGCTCGATATACGATCAGCTATAAAACCTTGCTGTAACTACCACCTCGTGGCCGAGACAAAGGAATGAGACGTGCAGGTTGGCCAACGCCGTTCGAGAAAGGAGTGACTCGAGGATCGTGGAAAAGTGGTTTGGTAGAGACATAGGAAAACAGGATGAAACGCTGCAAATAGAGGAACGTGCCAGCAAAATGTGGAAGAGAAGAATAAGGAGGATTAAGGAGAAGAAAGGGAGATGAAAGGGAGAAGAAAGAGGGAAAGAACGCCGGGGACGGAATGAAAAAGCATACGATGGAGATCGATTCGGCGTGGCATGCGAAGAAATTTGGTCGCTGGAAACTCGAAAATCAAAGGTTGACTACGAAGTGCCGTACAACAGACACCCGGCAAAGGTTGAAGGGGGAAAGAGGGAGAGGTTAAAAGGAGGAGGACTCGACCGGTTGGACGTTCGTGGGTTGGTCGGTAGATTGGTTGGTCTCTTTTACTCTTTAGCGAAGCACAATGACCGGCTATTTGGCGATTCTTGGACCGTGCCGTCGTCGCCGCCGCCGCCGC
>NC_057780.1:49671-101299 GCF_014825855.1 Bombus pyrosoma
TCGCTACGACGTATAACTTGACAAAGTGGAAGCAGTAGAAAGCATGTTTACAGCGGAAAACCTGCAAGTTTAGAATCCAAGTTTACAATCACAAACACGTTGCTGTACCTTCTCTTTCCTCGGTGTGAGAGAAAGAAAAGAGATTGTGCGTACACTTTTGTTTCTGTTGTACGATCGATCCTTTCGCTTATTTTATTCCGTATGTTCGTAGATTTTATCAATAATTGAAATACTAGTCGAGATATTCTCACACGGCAATCGTCCATTCCAAATGGAACACTCGTCGAACTGTTGCCTGCTTTCTAGGCTAAATTCCCGTCTGCCCAAATTATTTGATTTAGGGTGAAACATGAATCTCGAGGTGGCACATGAATCCCGGAAGTGGGTTTCATGCGGTTCCTCCGTACTAAATGCCTAGTTGATCCGGTTTTGCGTGCTTTATGGAGTGCAGGACCGTGCATCACTGGACGAAGGGACGAACGTGAGGCGCCATATTTCCAACGGATGTAGAACGATCGTGACTTCGTATCGCAAATGAAATCACGTACTCCGGCCGTTTAACACGGAAACGTATTCTACGTAAACGATTCCGTCTGCCTACGAATAAGCGACGAGATACGATCTAACCCCTACACCAAAGGGTATTTCTATGAATGTATGCATGTAAATTCAATAACGTGTGCGTACGCGTAGTCGAACCATAGACAGAGGCATGATCGCAAACTTGTGCGGCACATACTCGCTGCATATGCATTTTCAATTCAATTTATTAAGTAAACGTGCGATGACATACGCGAACAAAATGAAAGACTATACGAAATACGCCTAACGACAAACTATGCGCCGAAGGGCAGGACGAATCGCGTTTGCCGTTTATCAATTCTACCACGAGTTGTCGTAAAAACGAATAGAACCGATGTTGTTTCGATGCAACAGGAAACACTGTTTCGAGGCGCCAGAAGCTACTACAGGCTTCGCCGTTATTTCTAACGATACTCTATTTTATAGAGATATTTTCAAATGCAATTATTGCCGCGATCCTTGCCACGTCCACGCTCTGTTGCTGTCGATTTCAACTCGACATTGTTATGCCCGGTTGCTTATTGGCAAATAACTTAACTGGCAATTTGATGAAAACAGAGATCCTTTTCTAATCGAATCTACCCGTTTTTTTTTTTTTTTTTTTTTTTCCTGCTTTGGGTGTTGTTGCCAGCTATCTACAGAGTGCTTAAGGGTCCCTGGCATACAAAACGGTGATTGAATAAGTGGATTAAGCTACTGATTGTTGGTAAAAGATAAAATTGCTTGTTGTCACTCGGGTGGTTGTTAGATCTCGTAGATGAACGATACGCTAAAAAGTTGACACTGAAATTTATCCTAAATCGCCGCCCAATCGTCCCTTAGGGGTGGTGCAGCGAATGGTTAGCGGTATAACCGAATTTACTAACTGGATTTAGCGGTACAGACGAAAGCTTGGATACGTTTAGCAGCTACAACTTGTAACTGATATAGAGCGATCGTGTTGTTTAGCTACGTAATACGTTGGAATAATATCTGATATTGTAACAGTTTGTAATATTTAATTTTATATACGTGTACATATCTATCTAGAGTTACATATGGAATAGTAAGATATTGATTTATTGTAATTCAGCTATAATTTAATCAACTCGTTCGAATTCCTGTAATTTTGAATATTAGCCAAGTATTTCAGTCTGTTTATCCAAGTAATTTTCATAATAAAAATATGACGATGAATTTCCAAGTTACAAGTTTGTTATAATAACAAACTCCGGTGAAATGCCTGTTAATCAAACTTCACCAATTAATCCTCCCGTTTCTCTCTAGACGTATCATAAGAACTGATGGTGGTTGTATTACACGCGGTTATCACGCACGATTACACGGACGCATTAAAAATCACACCAACCGAAATATGTAAGTGTACGTGGATACGCGCTCAGCTATATATACGTATGTATTACATCTAACGATCGCATACATATACGTAAGATTATGGAGACTGGCTTCGCGGTTTAAAATTTCAATATTCCTCGGCTGTGTTTCGCATGGCAGATAGATTTGTACGGTACAAATACGGTGGAGAATGTTACAACGTACTCCGTCGTCGGACAGACAGATATCGTCAGACTAAAATCAATTGTAATCAGGACCAACGTATAAATCAAATCGTTCACGAAGGGGTAGAAAGCAGTGTATAGCAGGTCGCTTCCTCTTGAATGATTTGTTACCAGTACACGCTTTAGGAAGCTCGGCATAGTGTCTTCCTCGCTTTTGTCCCCACCTCCTTCCGCAACTGTCACCGCTCTCCAAAGCCCATTACCTCACGAGGCGGGCCAGAAGGAAAGCTGGCTGCCGTATCTAGATACGACGCGAGGGAAACTTCTTTCGTATCCTTTCAACTTTCGGCCACGGGGAAACAATATCCATTGCGTACGTGCACCGTGATATGAAACGATACCGTTGCGACGGATATTGGTTGCTACCGCTTGAAAGCATCCAGCAACTTACCTTTTTATAGCACCTGTCAATCGTTATTCTCGGATTTTATTTTCATTACTCTAAAACTCTAAACAGTCTAAAGAGTCTCAGGAAAACTGTACCGTGTCTTGATACTGCTCGTCGATATACGATATGTATAACGAACATGTACCTTTCTCTATTACGATTATACGCGTCATTTTTCACACGCATATTTAAATGAAGAAGCTGTACGAATTCGGCTATTCTAACGTTAGTTGCGTGACAAATTTCTAGGAATACGAGTACAATCATACGATACAAGTATATTAAACGCGTTATGTAGCAAGTCAATACGTCTTTACTCGATTTCTTAATTTGTCCTCGGGTAATTTCCTATTTGTTACATTTATAAATCGGGTAGTACATAGGAAAACTTGGATAAGGCACGTTTCCGTAATTCGCTGATTCAGTAGTTTCTATCGAAAAAGTTCGAACGATACGCTACGATACGATACGATACGATACGATACGATACGATACGATACAACAGCAAGAAATTTTGTTAGCTCCATATATCAGCACAGGCACATCGCAGATAGGGTTTCCTAGTGTTTCGTGCAAACTCAGACCCAAACTCGGGACACAGGTGTTGTCTCGTTGAAATTTCATCTCTCTCTTAGGAACGAATAAATCTAGCTCGATCTGCCTGCTCTCTCGCTATCCCTATTCAAACACTCTTAACGCGTGCAAAAGTAACCCCTTTTCTACATATATAAATCGTAGAAATTACGTTCGTCTACAGGTTCGGTCAAGACTCGGTTTCTTTCCTCGTTCGCTCCGAATTCTCGAATAGTCTTCAATCGTTGACTCTCTTTTACCACAGAAACCTACTTTGCTTTACGACTCGTGGCTCATATTTTCATAATCACTTGTAAGAAAATTCTTTCCTTCTTTCAGAGGGAAATTCTTGATCGATAATTTCGCTCTATAAAAATTAGAATATACTTTAGTTGGTATTTAAAATTCAGTCAATTCGAAGAGCAACTAAAGACTAGTTGTGGCTGAAATTAGCCGTGCAGGAGCTAATAAACGCGAATAGTCGTGAAACCGCGATTACCGACTGCATCTCTTGCAGGGTATGAAATTCAATGAACTTGGATATATGTAATATAGATAATTATGTACCGCGGTCCGATGCTTCCGCTACACTGGGCGAGAGTAAGAGAGAAAGAGAGAGAGAGTGAGAGAGAGAAAGAGAGAGAGAGTGTGAGAGAGAGAGAGAGAGTGAGAGAGAGAGAGAAAGAGAGAGAGAGAGAGAGAGAGAGAGAGAGAGTGAGTGAGGAGGGGAGAGGACAGCGAGATCTAATACATATATTCACAGTGATACATACTGTTCCTTCGAGGGTTACTCTGTTCGAACGTTTTCTTGAAACGATATCTCGTTTGCTTTCTAGTCGCGGAGAAATTTTACGCCCGAGCGGTCATCTTGGAAGAACGGCGCGGCGGTCAGGAACGCGAGAAGCGTCGTCGAGTGCATATCGTCGGACGTCGCGTCGCGTTGCGTCGCGTCGCGTCGACGATACCGACAATGGTTGTCGCGAATGTTTGCCGCCCCGCAACGAGCAACGAGATTTGATACTCGAGGCGTCAGTCGAGCGACAATCTTGTCGTCGTCATCGTTGCTGCCGTTCTTCTCGAGAATCGCTTCGTGAAGCAAGTTTTTACGAATATCCCTTTCAAGAATATGCGTATATACGTATATTTATTTATTTAATTTGCCTCGTCGCCTAGAAAATAATAAGTAAACTTGGTTTACGATTTACATAGTATCCTACGCAACACGCATACAATCATTCGTCGTCCGTCTCTTTTATCATTCCGTGTCGTTGTTAAGAAATGTCGGTAATTATTTAAATGTTCCTTATTTAAATGTTATTTATTTAAATGTTATCCTCCACGCCGATTTCAATGATTTTTGAGTACGTTATAAAACTCGACATCGTTCGTTTGGAACAACGTTTCTCCTCTCGCGTAAATGTCGGTACCGCTACGGTGAACTCTGCCTATATCGTCGACATAATCGTGCGTCCGTAACAGCGTATGCGTTAGTATTGGTTGTCGGCCGCTCTATTATAATATACGGCCAATACTGACGCATGATTATAGGCAAAATTTACTAAGAGAGTAGGATATTTTCTTGAGAGGAAGATATTGTTCCAAATGTTGAAGTTTTACGACATATTCAAAAATCATCGAAATCGGACTTGAGGGTAAACTTCTGAATAATTAGCGAAATATTAATGACAGTAGATACGACATTGAAATATAATTGTGAAACCGAGTTTCTCATTTTTAGTAACAGTAAAGTAGAAAAGAGATTCATATAAATACATGTCAGATATAATGTTGGTTTCAAACTACAGGTTTCTTCGTGTCGCAATAAAAAGATCGTACAGGTTATAGTTCGTTGCATTTTAGGCTCGGATCCATCCCATTTACGAGCAAAATTTCTTAAAAGTTGATGCATAACCCAGCAGTACAACCCAGTTGGTACATAACCTGTTCGAGCCGGGACAAATTCTACAATCCATGATAAGTTGTGTGGTGAAACGATAAGTCGTATCGCGTCTCACCTACCTTCGGAAAAATGTCTCGCTATCGTGTTTATCATCGATGTAATGTATAAATAAGACTAGTAATGTAAATTGATAGGATAAGAAGCGTTTTGTGCGATTAAACGATATAAGAATCGTTCGTAATAGTTGATTTAGCTGGACGCGTGTACAAACATTTTCACGAAATGTACGTGTATAACGTACAAAAACATCCTGTTAAAAGAAGATGCGATAATTTGTAATATTTTGATGCGGTGAAACATTCAACGTATAGAAGAAACATGTAAAAGGAGAAAATTTCATACGAAAATTTTCTATTACACATCCGTCGATTATTCCCATCGATTTTACACGGATCATTTCGTGAGAACATTTCGTATGTTAGCAACATGGCATTAATCTAATCGCATACATAGATACGGAAAAGAAGTCAGCATGGTTAAATGATGATCAAAACGCTAAAGGGAGAGATGACAAGAGATAGACGGGAAAGAGATAGCCGATATATAGACAGAAAAATACACACAAAGCAGGAAATGAAAATGTACGATCGTTATGTACGCATATACATATGCTATATGTTTAGATATTCCGATACATAAAGATACATAAATATAGCTACAGTTATGGATAATATGAATGGTAACATAGAAATGTGGTTGAAATTACGGCAGACTTGGAAGAAAAAATCTACAGACTATGTATGTAATTGTAATTGCAAACCAAACAAACCAACCAACCTCCACGGTAAGGCCTAGCAGAAAATGTTCGCGGGCCTCCTGTAACAAAAATATATATAAATCATAAGAAATTATCTGACCACGGAAGGAAATAACGTATTTGTCTGTGATAATTGATATTTACTATAGTCTATTTGGGATCTAATATTCGTATTACTAATAGAGGACGTATTACTAACAAGACGACGATAGGCATTTATAAAGAGAGGGGAAAGGAGATCACGGTAAATCGATTTACTAGTTGAACGTCAAACTTGCAGAATGATGAGCAAGCAATGAACTATATACCTTGTCTATTAAATTACAATCACTTGGAAATATAATACAACGAAAGCGGAAAATTTAAATGATTTGGTATTAATTGAATGAATAATAATAATAAAAATGAGTAATAATGATGATGAACATGGCTATATATAGTATTAAAATTATTTTGTATCGAATCAAATAAAGTGTTGGGAGGAAGAAGAAACAAAATAGCAAAAAAAAACAGACAACTGTCAGTTTCGTTAACTCGGAATGAGATTCAACGAGAACGAAAAGGCAGTTACATTGTCGTTTGACATCACCATAGGCACCACGCGCAATATGTCAGCTTATATGATCATGCTTGGAAAGTGGGTACGGTTGAATCTGGTAATGGGTACCGGGCGTGAAATAAAGTTTGCATCGCAAACTCGACGTTCGCAGTGATTAACCGACGCCGGAAACGGAAAACGGCTGAATTTAAAAAAACCAAGTCGTTCAATTTTCCTGCAAACGAAAGTGAAGCAAGATCGATATTTAGTTTAGCGTGTAATAACATGGTTATCGACGTGGTTCCGAGTGCTTCCGTTTCACATCTTTAAATACTCTCATACTCGAAAAGAAACACAACGGCGTTTTAAAATTTGTTTTCAATTTAAAGTTTATTTCAGTATTTCCCCTCGTATTATCTCTCCAGCGTCTCGCTTCTTCTCTCGCGTCTCTTCAGAAGCAAATTTACGAACAGTTTAAATTTGTCGATCCAAGTAAATTAAAGGTTAACCGATTTGTACGTATCTCCATTTTATTGCGAGTTATAAGATAATCACGATGAAAATAGAAATAAAGAGAATCACTGATGTAAAAAAAAGAGTGTGTAGCATAACAAAGATCCTTTATCTTATACAGTATATACGTGTATATACATATATATACATATACACGTACGGGTTATTAGTATGCGGGTGTCCCAGTTATAAGTGATCAAACTGTAGCGGTATGTTGCACGAGTGGAAAGTGTGGTAGGAAAAAGTGTTATTATATAAACACAGGTCTGTGTCACCGTACACTTTCCGTTGCTGTCTCGTAAAACGAAATAAGCATGAAATTCGCAGAGTGATAAACTCAATCTGCCTACAATGTCAAGCTAGTATATTTCAAAGGGAGGACATTTTGAAATGGACACGTAAAGACGTAAACGCCGAATGCATACTAATTCGCCCGCTCATCGAAAATCTCGTCGTAACGGCATATTCCATGTAAACATCCACGACATTGTTACATTATTTTGCGATGCGTATCAACAACAATTTCCGTTCTATCGTCCTTAATTTTCATATTTCTTCTACAACTTTTTTACAAAAAGTTCTCAGACCTACGTTTATATTCGTTGTACCTCGTTTCTCCTCGTTTCTACCCGTAGAACATGCTGTTGTGGTTTGATCATTTAAAACCGCGACACCCTGCATAATATACAACGCGTATTATGTATACGCATAATAAAATATCTGATAAAATGTTATTGAGCAAGTGAGCGTGGAAATTGTGGAAATTCTTAAGAAGATTGAAACTTCGAAATTATTAGTAACAAAGTCAGTGGTGATGAAGTGAATAAAATTTTACATGCGAATCTTACGAGCGATAAGCCGATTAATTGTTTTACGCGATGCCTGAAGGTTACGCGCAAGCGTACATTCCCAATTAATTACTCGATAACATTTATTCACTTTCTGCGTATTTGTAAGCATTAATCGATTCATATCATTGATCCGTTTCGTTATTTCTTTATTATTCCGTTCTTATTATTACTTATCGATAAATTCTTCGTTTTATTATCATTTCGAGCTATTGCCTCGTGTTTGATCGATTTGTAAGATGCGTAAACGGGAGAATGGACAGGAAAGAAGTTATAGTTGTGTGTGTTGTATGAAGAATCACAAGTACGAAAAGATGATGAATGGGAAAAGTGTCTGATTAAGAGTCGTTTGCAATATGTGGCGAGTTGCAATATAACGTCAACGTCAACGTCAACGTCAACGTCAACGTCAACGTTAACGAAACTACAGCGTGAGGAACACACCCTCTCTCTCTCTCTCTCTCTCTCTCTCTCTCTCTCTCTCTCTCTGTAGGGTGCAATGTGCACCTACGTGGCAAATTGTCGTTATCTAAGACAAAGACAATGATGCTGGTCGGAGGTTCCATAACACTTGAAAACAGGTGGCGTTCTCTCCTATTATTGTCGCAACTGATACAGGCAACGGTCGAATGCCATATACTAGAAGAAGGAACGAAGGTGGCAAACCGACCTGAATTGCTTTACACGGTCGAGTTATTAATTTTCGCGCTAGAATACGTACATATAGGATACGTATACATATACGTGCATGTGCACATGTATGTATACTTATTCGTCAAATCTTAAGGTGCGTCTCCACTTTAGAGTAAAACTATCGCGAGTTGTTCCTGATAGTATTTCTCGCGAGTGAACATTGCGTTGAGAGTGACGCAGTGTCCACTGGCGAGGAATACTCGAGTGGCCGCGTATCTTTCAAACTATTAAAATCTCTTTCAACAACAAATATATATTTCTTTATTCTTAATATCGTGTGTATCCCTATTTCCTGGATAAATTTTTATCACGAAAAGTATAATTTTTAGGAATATAAAAATGATAAGATGATAAGCAGGCAACACGTATCAACAAGTCTGCGAAACATAGTAAAATCGATGCTCCTACTCTGTTATTGATACGTAAACTTGGTATCGTATACGATATTTATTCTAAAAAAGAAGTTGGTTAATAAAAATGCATGTGCGTTAAATAAGTGGTACACGTAATTAACAACAGGAATTGGCATATGGCGTAATATTTAATAATAATGTAATAAATACTCGTAAGATTAGTTCCTAGAAAAACAAGTTGCAAGCACCGAACCTTCAAAGTACGAACGACAACGGAGTATTTGATTCGCGAAACAAATTCCAGAATTGAATATGGAAAATCATTCGTTAGAGTTGGTTGCCACGGTTGTGTCAACGTCGGAAAACTTGTGGATAAACGAGATTAAAAAGAGGTCTGAAGACAATGTCGCTTAAAAATAGCGAAGCAGTTATATACGTAATATCGTAGGAAGAAATCTCGAACGTAATCGTACATGTCAATGCTTAAATAACCAGGCTTCCTTCCTATGCGATTGCCTTCCGCGGCATTTCTAACGAAATGCTAAAATAGCTAACAGCTAAAGCGTCATATTTATCAGACATACGTGTATATAAAAAATAACACAAAATTTGTTCTCTTCTCTTTTCTTCTCTCTATGCCGTTACGACTTCGTTCGAAGTATTTATTTCTTCAGAATTGCACGATCAATCAATAATGTCAATACCATAACGGGGTACTCCACTTTCCTAGAAAGTTCGATAATTTAAACCGTTTACTGGTACCCTATACTTGCTTTGAGCTTTGATTAATGATACGTCAATGAGCGCGTCACTTTATACATACGTCACATATTTCTGCTATGACATAATTCCATTCTAATTGACGTTTATCGAGTTTTCTTCGATACATACGATAACAGAGAATTAAAATTGGCAATATAAGCGATAGGCTCCAAGTAATTATTCTATACATTCTCCCTTTTCCCTTTTTTGTCCCTTTTTCTTCTTTTCTTTTCTTTTCTTTTCTTTTCTTCTTCTTCTTCTTCTTCTTCTTCTTCTTCTTCTTCTTCTTCTTCTTCTTCTTCTTCTTCTTCTTTGGGATTGGGCCATTTTCTGTAATTTCTACGAAACTACTTTCACCTGGCTTTTAGAAATTTTAGCTACAATTATTATTATATCGATATTACAAATATACTATAACTATGTAATTTATAATAGCAGTGGATACTAATATAATAAAACAAATAATTATTTGTCTCGTTATGTGACATGTAATACGTTGCAAGTTCTATCAGGTATGAATAGAAATATTTGTCGGACAAGCTTTCCTTTCGTAGTCCTTTCGTACTACGATAGTTCGGTGGTGCACGTCGAGTGTATTCTCAAGCTAGGAAATAGTGGGATGGGAAAAAGTTAGTAATCTCGAGGAACACCACTGTATGTCGTCG
The DNA here is from genome assembly GCF_014825855.1 of Bombus pyrosoma. Classification (NCBI taxonomy): domain Eukaryota; kingdom Metazoa; phylum Arthropoda; class Insecta; order Hymenoptera; family Apidae; genus Bombus; species Bombus pyrosoma. Next base: position 59,863 of record NC_057780.1, read on the forward strand.
CATTTCATTCCAACGTTTATGAAGAGCAGGCCTTTTTCTTCCATTCTCGTGCGAACCTACTCTCTCCGTCGTTATCATTCCAAAGCACCGCAACCAGTTGGCCCTAATCCCAACTCGTACCATCGACTATCATTTTATTTCGATTCGTTCTACTCTTGACTCGAGCGTCGAGTGGTAAAGTTTTTCGATTTAGCGAGAGCGCAGAAACACAGAGGGGTTGCTTCGTGTACACGCAACCAAGGTTTCAGGCACACGGGCAAAGAGATATAAGTAAAAGTAGCACGAACATACTGCAGTATGTATATACCGTGTACATGTATGTATACCGTTGCAGATTTTAGGCGCCTGGTGTGAGAGACACGGGACGTTTAAGTAGCTAGAATTTCAGTCTTGTATTCTCAGACGTACACTATTCGCGAGTATAAATACACCTACCTTATCAATTTTACAAGTTTCGTTTAATCGTAATGCTTCATATCCGAGCGTCATTTTCTTATAAACCATTAATCGGACATACCTCTGCAGAACACCATATATATTGTATATTATATTCGGCTAAAATGATTTTCACTCTAATCGATGCATTTTTCTCGCAATCGGTTGATCAATTTCATTATTGCAGACTTATATTTGATACAATGAGATCCGTAATGCGGATTTCCATAAATAACAAGGATTCTGATCTACCCTATTTGAAGCGTTTGTACGCATTTTATGTCTGTTTTTTATATTTTATATTTTCGACGCACAATGTCTTACATCGTGTGCGTCGTGCAACAGGTTTCGTTTGCATTTGTTCACCGACGCAGGCTATTTCTTTGTTAATTCCACTCTGATCGGCTCGATTACAGGTAGTAATGTCCTTTTCTCGTGATCGTAACTCCAAATTACATAATATCATAGGAGAAACTTAAATCATTGATTATCGTATAATATCCACTTTTCGATTGTTCTTATACATCCCTTCGAAACAATGCGAGACGATTATCTCTGTTGCTTTATGATTTCGTAAGTCGCTGAGAGTCTGTTCACTTTCTTTACCTTGTCTGTTTGAAAGAAACACCGATCAGTGGTGGAACGAATCAGTTTCGTTCGAAGGCATTTTTCAAGTCAAAACATTGGGCGTATCGCTGACGATTTGTCTTTCGAACGCGTGTATTCATCGTCCTCAACAGTCGCAAATAAGATTGTAAACGCATTTGCAAAGAGTTGGTTAACTCATGCGTAACGGTTCACTCGCTCCAGCACCGGAGCCTATTGCTGCGTGTTGGACCGTGGACTAGCGGGCCCCAACGGTTTTGCGTTGCGACTGCGGTGCCTAATTTTGTGTACTGGATAAAACGTGGTGGTTTGGATGGAATCGAAGTGCGTTTGTGTAAATTATAGATTATATTCCCCTGAGTTTCGTTTACCCGTATGTCAAGATAATCGTTTGTTACTTCTCAGGACATTACACAGAATAATCATTCGTTCGTTAGAAGCGTTCCGTAGGCAATAAAATGTTATTGATCGAAATATCCTTGATACAACCATTTGTATATTGCGATTACAATGGTGTAATAATGGCATTACCATGTTCAAGTAATCGGTAAGATTTAACCATAATAATCGCGATACAACGAGACAAACAATAACAATAAATAATAAAATCGATTATAGAAAAAACCAACTTCAATTTAGAATTGTGCCGTTCGTTCTGATTGCTTGCACGAGCTGGACCGACTCCTTGGCTTGGAGACAAATGAGAGAATGCCACTGGCTCAATGCGTATATGCGCAGAGACTGCTACCATAGTTGCAAATTATACGTATTTCTTCGAAGAACTTTCATATATCATATTATACAAGCTTTATTATTCAATAAAGTGAATGAGTAAAATGTATTTTGAAAGTAAGAATAGTAAGAGCCGTACAATCGAACGATCCTGTACTCTATGCTCAATTAATAGGAATATTTCTCTTTATTTCAAATTTTTCTCATAAATTTGCGAACATGTTTTCTATTATACTAAAACGTTATCCTTATTTCGCAAATATTTCTATATATCGTATATCTGACATATTTCTCGCATCATGGCTCTTTATCTTTAGCTCGCGTACACATTAAAACTTCTGGCATAGCTCAGACAGTTTCTTTCGTAGTAGCGATATACTCTTATTCCACCTATATACATACACATATACATATATGTATACACACACACACACACACACACACATATCTCGGATAGCCAGAGGGTGCTAAGATCTTGGTCGTTGTCCTCGACCTCGTTTCCCGGATGTCATGAGTCTCGACGGAGTGCGACGTTGTCGACGTCGTTGCCCACAGTATCACCCCCTTTGGTAATCTTTTCCTTTTCCTCGCTGTTCATTTATATTTTCCTTTTTCACTCTACGCATTCCTTTTTAGCCCTACACCTACAGACTTTTTTTCTTCTTCATTTATTCCCCTTCTTTTCTCAAATTTTAGCTTTTCCTCTTTTGTGTGTGTATATATATATATATATACATGTATGTACATATATGTATGTTTTCGTAGGTTGTTCTATCCTCTCGCAAATTCTTTTATGATTCGTGGATTCTCCTCTGTTCTAGTTCTTTCGTTCCTTTATATTGTAACCTAGTTGTATTTTTTTTACGTTTCCGCTCATACTTCTGCTTTTTCTATATGTATATGTACATATTCTTCCCTCGGCATCGTACCAATCGCCGCTTACTCCCTGTCGCACATTCTCTCCCCTCCCCCCCCTCTCTCTCTCTCTGTCTCTCTCTCTCCTTCCATCTGTCTCCATCGAATAATTAAGGCCATTGGCCGCGAGGTCGACGAGCAAACCGCTTCGACGTCATCACCCTCCACCTTTTCTACCCCTTTTATTCTTCTCTTCCGTAGCTGGGGGTGAGATTAATCTTAATTTTCGTCGAGCCATAATCTTTAATTAAATCGCCATTGATCCGCAACTGCCAGAGACCCCACCTATCGGGCAGCCTTACCGAAACAGAGTGAAAAAAAATGAAATAAACGATAAAAAGAGAAAAAGAAGTAAAGGTGAAAGCATGTGGCTGAATACAAAGAGATATCAATTTCACGATTAAAAGCACAAGGTCTAATTATCAATTTACGATCTAAATAATTAACGATGTTGAAAGAATCCTCGTAAAATCTTGATCGTTCGAAAATCGTTGCTCCGGATACACGTATACCTGTAAATCGTCCCTGCCTTCGGATCGTTTCTTCATCGTCTCGAATGAAATTGACCCACGAAAAAAAAAAGAGCAGCTCCGCGTTTATGGATAAACGCGCGAACCCTTGTAAATAGACTTCGATAACCGGTTTAGCGCTTTTGATGAAGACCCGAGAAAACAATCCTTCTTGAACAAACTACAGCGTTTATCACCATTCTAAGGGATAGCAAAAGGAGAGAATATTTTAAATTAGATAATTTAGATAATTTATGGATAATTTACTACACAATTATGATTATGATTATTTTATAATTATGATGCGACGATTTTAGAGGCGGAAACTTGTCGGCCTCGCTCGCGTACTGCATTATTTGCGTAATGGAATTATTATCACTAAAAAATAAACTGAATGGCATTGTGCCTTGCGTTAATATGTTTGTTAGTTATATTTTAATGTTTTGGTTTTGGAACAAACATGAATAGTGAAATAAACAGGATAGATACTAATATCTGGCATTCTACCCCGTATAGGGCATTTTATATGCTATTATATACATACCTATGATATATATATATATATATATATATATATATATATATATATAGTGAAACATATATACCGTTTGAAAATTACAAGTGATCGTGCTAATATGTACCTCTGTGCTTGTTCCTTCCATATTTTTATGCCACGGAAGTAAAGTTAAGAAGTAAATTTAGTCTGTTTGCTACTTTCATAAGCAGGTATTATTACAAAGGTTGTGAGAATTGTCGGAATCGGTGTAATTGTGAAGATTCAAAAAAATATCCGCCGATCAAATAATAAAAATATTTATTGCGCTAATAAAGAACGGAGAAGCGGTATTTTATAGTAAAAATTAGCTATTGATTAGCGTAACAATAACAATATCTATTTAATAATTGATCAGTGAAAAAGAAATAACAATTTGCAGAGAACTCGATATAGGGAGGATTTGAAGGATTATGTTTGTAACAGAGATACAACATCTTTTGACAAACTGTGAATTTCGTTAGAGAGAATCTAGTTATAGTAGGAAATTTCTTAAGGTACCACTTTATTCCGTTTTCATCGGATTCTCTTATCGTAAAATGTCACAGTTACTTTGATACAGATTAGGATGTGCAATATCCGCCGTCAAAGTAAAAAGTGAACGGCGCATAACAATTTATATATTTATATATTTCGTAAGTAATTTAAATTAGTAAGTAGCATGAGAATATCCATTATGAAATAAGATATGTAACAAGGGCTGACAAGCTGGGTAATTTTCAACGTTGTAAAGTTCATTCGCATAGTCTCAAAGGGGGAGTAGGTAGTGTATCGAGAGAGGTAAAATCTCGCTCCACGGCTGGGCAGGTACGAATACCAGATCTCTGTAGTGAAACAATATCCTGATGCAAAGACGAGATCGCGTTTCGTGTTTCTATCAACGGCTTTACATTTTAGGGGGGGGGGGAGAAGAAACGGAAACACGAGGCATAGTAGACCTTAAGCACGGCAGGAAACTAACACCTAATCTAACATTCCAATCCAAAAGCTATGGTCGTCTTTACCGGTAGATACCACCGGAAGGAATTGTAATTAAGGCTGATTCGAACGTGCTCGCGGCACGATGAAAATCTCGCTGCCTGTACCTTGACTAACTCGATTAAGTAGTTACCTACTCTTGTTGTTAGTACAGAGATAAATCTTGAAAATTCATCGTCCCTGATGGTAGTCACGTTTCTAAGTCTCTATACCTGACGGTTTATACAGCCATGGGGCCCTATCTTATTTAAATACAGTTCCGTTTCCTACAATTTTCTACGATTTCGCAAATTCTATCGTAAACCTCTTTAACTCGCAATTTTATTAAGTTTAATTTGCTACTATTAACGTAAATACGGACTACTAGTGCAAGCGTAAAAGAACGCTACATATTGTACAGAAGATATTAAGCGTTTGCCGCTTTACGATTTCACAGACCGGCTGAAGTTCTAAACTTTACAACATCGTACGCTCGTTCGGCTATACTTCCTGGTCAGAAATTGTAAAACAACTTTCCTTTTATCATTTTATTCAATACTTTGATGGAATAAAATATTAAAACTGAATAAATTTTTTCCACGTTGAGTCTTACGCATAACCAGAAGAGAAAAGAGATGAGAAGCTCCAGGGTTGATTTCATCCATTCAAAATGAATCTCCATCGGAAAAGATTGTTTCTCGTACGCTTCGCTACTATAACCTACTTGCCTACACAGCCACCTAAGGTTTCATTAAAATTAGAATTTTCTTAATTAAGGTTGTTCATATTAACCTAATTGTGCATATATTACATGTGTAATATAAATATGTCCCGAAGATGGAACGATAACGCGTAGCGAATTCTTTTATATATATGTATATACATATACATATATAGTTTCCGAGATATTCGCAAGAAACTGCCGGTATAGCTACAGTGAATTCTGTCTATAATTGCGCGTCCGTGACAGCGTATGCGCCAGTATTGGTTGTTGCCGGCACGCAATTGGTCACACAATTATAGACAGTATTCACTGTAGCGTTAGAGACAGCTTTCTGCGAGTATCTCGGAAAGCAAAGCTGACCGCTGGCTGGTTATACGTACAGGTTTAAAAACGCTGATCTCTACAACATGTTCGAAGATGATCGAAATCTAGGTAAGCTGGATGAGATATCGGTAATTGCCGATCGACTCTGAAATTTATTACTAATAATATCCCAGACTGGGCCGTCCATACCGACCTTACTGATCGAATGCATTGCTTTTCCGTGCCATCGACATCACAAAATCTCATATTTAATTGTAGTATCTAAATTTCGCACAGCGATTAATATCGTGATCGAAAGCCACTGATCAAAGTAAATCAATTTCTTGTAGACGTAGCATGTTCTGATGTTCGTTCAACAAACGAGGTATTACCGAGGGCATTATCTCCAGAGCTCAACGAACGAAACAACGATAGGAGAAGGAGAGGGGGAGGGTAGAGAAGGATGGATAAGCACAAAAAAAAACTTGATGCCGATGAAAATAGAAAAATACGTTTTAGAGATCAGTTTCAAAATGATACGCTATTTCATCGAATACATATAGATGGAGTACGATAATGAAAAGAGGATACCTATTGCATGTAGAAAGATGGATCAGGAAACAATAATACGTCTGATAGCCCGTTGTATTACATAGAAATAGCTTAATTATACGGTGATAGAGACGGCCGCCAGCCGTATCGAAACATTTATAATTTCTCGCTGTAGGAAATAGGATACCAGTTTGTAACTCAACATTATGCGAAGCGGTCTACCCTGCGGCTTCAATTCCTATGAATGAATATGCGAGGAGTCGTAGTTGCTGCATTTATTTGCATTTCGTTGTTTACATACGTTATATCAATATCATCGTTTGTTTAGCTCTCGGTTTCTCATTTAACGAATACAGTACAAACAAGGTAATAACCGATCGATAAGATAAAAAATACATCTCGTAACTTTCGAGTTGGATATGAACTCGATAGACTTTGACCGACTTGTTCAACTTGATTTTTTTATTGATTAAATCTTTCATCGCGCAATACCATTTGTAACAGACGAAGATGATATACGCTAACGCAGTATCGATTTATTAAATGTTTTTCAACTTTGTCTTTCGATTCTATAGTATTATCATTTAAACTCGTAATATACATAATATACATAATATATACACTTTACATACATGTATGCAGGACGAATTGGCAGGACATACATGTACAATATATAAACATAATAATGTATAAACGTAGCACAGTTTATATTATATTTATAACGACGTTTATGTCATCGTGTTATTACACTAACTTCTTACACTGTTTTACTTATTACGCTAATTTAGCTTGTCAATTTACTATATTTGCTTAATCTTCTTTGCATACGCGTGTTGATGTTTTAAAGAGAAAAGAGTCTTCGTTCCTCTGATACTCGAGTTGTTTTGTCAAGATTGGAAATTTTGAGAAACTTGTTTAACCATTCCAGTGTTATCCTAATTGCGTCTGTTATTTTTGTCGCTTACTTTCAATTATGATTATAAAGTACGAAGAGAAAGCTTGTAAGAATTTATAGTCGTTGAGCCGATGCTCGTTCGACCGATGTTCGAATTCGAGTTGGAGTTCGAGTACGCTATTCGTAAGTTCGTCAGTGGCCTGGATCTTGTAACTTGGTAATTTGCACTAAAACCGGAAATATCTGAAATAGCTATCGAAATACATACAGTTTTTTCACTTTTATAGCAACACGCAGGTACTGTCGTGAGTTACAGTTAACCTATGTAATCCCAGTATAGACCGAACAGAAAAATCGTTTGCATCGCTACTGCACTAAATATTCTATGCTATGTTATCGGATGAGTTTTCTTCGTATTTGAAAGATACATGCAGTATCGCTTCTTTTTGTTTTTACCGATAAGGATTCGCTTTTATCCATACCGAATAAGGGCTCAAATTTTCCTTTACGTAACTATATTTTCATATCGATTAAACCGTTCAGATGAAATATTCATGTAATATGTCGTAACTGTAAAGTTTCGTCGCGCACATACAACCTGCAATATATACAGCGTATAATATATACACTTCTGTTTGCCATTTTAAAAAGCAAAGAACAAGTTGCCTTCATGCAGATTAAAACAGTTGCTATAAATGTGCTTTTATACAGGGTGTCCCAGCCTTTTCCGACCACACTTTATTGGTATATTGTATGGGTACGCGAACAAGGAAGAATAACACATACCACCTACACATGGAGGCTATGTATATGTACATACGTATAACGTTCTGTTTATAAAATTTCTGTTAGAAGTGCAAATTTTTCGTGGCTTTTTGCAAGTGAAAATGTTCAAAACGCAAGGAATAATAAATAAATTGAATAAATGTGTGCAAGTGCATGGGCGGTATTTTGAACGTTTGGTAAAATGAATTTTAAGCGTACATTAAGCGCTTGTATGTTCGCATATGTTCCGATGTTTCTCGCAAGTTGCTCGAAAATTCTTCGCTCTAAGCGTTAAACTATGCAAAGTAAAAAGAAAGCTTCTGATTGCTAGGATCGATAACGATTATCTACTTAACAAAACGTTAATACGCTGTTCTACTTAAAAAGAAAAAGATCGATGTCCGTGCTGCAACTGTTTTATCGATGAAAGACGCCTGGTTGGCTTATGGTATCGTTTTCATAAATTCTAGTCAGGTATCCACAATTCTCCGCGTTCAGGGCTCGTTTTATTTTTCTTTTTTCTTTTTCCTTTTTTGCAATATCTATGCAAAGTCATAATCGAACGAAAATCAATCGATTCGAGTTATCTCTGATAATTTCAAGATATAATTTGGAAGGCGGTCTTTCAACATTCCAAACTCAACTTGTTACGTATTCCATGGAAAGTACTTTTCATTTTCTTTTTTTTTTCTTTTTTTTTTTCTTTTCTTTTATCGAACGTATCGGTTAAACTGCGACTTGAATTCCTGCCAGACCACAAATTCGGAGGATTTCTGGTTACCCACTTTTATATCGAACAATAACGTGTAACTTTTTACCGTAAAATTCTGCATTTCGTAACTGAGACCTATGTCGAAGAATGTGAATGAAAAAATATTATATATCAATAGCAAGGGATATTGGCGAGTGAATGAATAACAGACAAGTAACTGATGGTAAACGGCAGAAAGTTACCTAATTAGAGCCCGATATTTATCAAGTAGAATAGAAATTGTAGAACAATTTGATAATAGATTCATCGTATATTATAATTTATCATATAATACGTGCGCGTGTGTGTATACACCTGTTAGCTTGCATCCATTACTTACAAAAATATAATGTTTATTCAGACGTGTAAAGTTCCAAAGTTTCTATCAACAAACAATGGTAAGGACCAAACAAAGGAAACATTTCAGTTTTCTCGTCGCATGCTGATATATTTCATTGAAATAATTTCATTTAAATATGAAGGTAATACATATGTATACGCTGTGTGTAGCACCTGTGGCTCCGTCCACAATGAGATAAAACTTTTTTAAAAAAGGGAAGAGAAATATCTGTTGTTTTTCAAGTTTCATCCAATCTCGGTACACTATCCGTTTAATACGTATGTTTGCCGATCCGTAGAAATTTTCATTACAATCCGTAGAAAATACGATAGTACTCTACTAGTAAAGTATAGAAAACTATAGTTGCCCTAGCTATAGTATCTATAGTATAGATGGGATTAATAAAGTTAAGAAAAATATCAATTCCGTATAAATTTAAGAAATATTTATGATCGAACGATGCGAATAAATAAACGCAAACATTGCCTATATTATGGGAAAATTATGATTTCGTGCGTTGAGAAACGATGAAAGGTATTTGAAATATTGCTACGTGAACAAAATGTTACCTAAGGCTAATTGATCGGATAACAAAGTGCAGTGTTATCCGTTCAAACGCCGTATATGCGTGTACGGGCACAAACATAGTGAAAGAAACAGTTTGAATATTGAATAAAATGTGTGAATAACGTGTGCTAAATTCTCCATAGACTCTGTGCAATTCCAATTAGTAGATAGCAGATATTATAAAAATACTAGAAACAGTGGGTTCACCACAGTGTAACAATGATAACGTTTTTAATCTAACGCGATTCGAGTATATGGAACGGAGATAAAAGAAACACTTGACAGGTCATGAAATGAAGTTACATAGGTTTCTTTTTTTTTCTTTTTCTTTTTTCTTTTTGCGTAAAAACAATGGCAAAGATGTAATTTAGGCGGTGAATATGTGTACAAAGAGTTAAGCAGACTTAAAAGAACAAAAATGAAAGAATGCCAGAGCTAGCGGTATAGAACGTGCAAGTATCCTTCATTTATTCGCAAGACAAATGTAATTACGCGAAGCGAATTAATAACAAATGGCGCGACGACGCAACGCTCGTTATTTCCAACGAAGACGTTATTTAACTTTTAATTTCTTCTTTATTATTTCCGGCACAAAAATTCATTCGTATAACATTTCGGACATTCGAACAAGGAAACGAATGCGTTTCTTTTATTTTGACACGGTAAATACATATACACACAGATATATAACGTTTCGTTTCTCTTGTACAAATATTTACGCGTTACAAATTTGAACGTATAAATTAATCCGTTATTTATATAGTATAATATTTAATTAAGAGAAAGAAAGATATCCATATAATCGATTAACTTTTAATTTATTAGACTTTTTAGGAAAAATCCATGTCAAATTAAACATTAAACTAGAATGAAAAAATATTACTCCCTCCTATGTTTAAATTAATCCAACGCTTGCTAGTTTCTCATTTTCTTATTCATTACCCCGTATTAATTTTCAGACTTTTCAGTGTTCAACATTTCTAAAATAATGTAATGTAATTTAAATCTGAATTATATTACGTTTCAGAGGCGTGTCGCACAAACAGAAATTAATTTCGCAACGATCATCGATTATCTAAATATGTAAACTGAAAACTGAAAGTTGAGGCTGTCGAGCAAATTAAAAACGAAGCAGGCGACGAACATTTGTACTACCTAGGTATGTATTGCAATCGAGGAAAGTTTACTAATTGTAAGCAAAACATCTAATTAACCGAGATTAGAAGGTTTCTCCGCTGGAAATTAGGTATCTGTTACAGTTTGTGGTTCTGACTGTCAAGCAGAGTTGTAGAAGCAGAGGATCAAGGGTGTGTCTGTTGTACCTGCTTCCCTTTTACTACTTTCATATACTGCTATATCGTATATCCTACTTGAGTAAAATTTACCAGAAAACACAATCTGCCGACTAAGAATTAGTCAAAATATAATCTAAATCTATTTATTATTACGTGTTGCGCTTTAGGTTTATACTTGCCAAATACTAGCCAAAATTTCGAGATTTCTATTACGCCTCTCTGTATTATGCCTCTACGTATTAACGTTATTGTTTTTAAAAGACGATTAACAATAGGTGGAAGTGATATCGACAAATAGTTAATCGATAAATAGTCGTTACTAACTATAGAAAATACAATAATTGGATATGTTGCGATATAGAGGTAGCGAAGCGTGGTGTATTATTATATAATGTTGACAGCCGAAGGAACAATAAACTGTAAGTGTAATAGGATAATATAATTAATAATTAGAAAGCGTTTCCAATAGGGAATTTCATAAATAGAGCCGATAGGCATCACATACTACTATACTAATTGTAATTAAGACCGATAATTAGTTAGAATATCTATGGAATAAGTAAATTAAACTTTAAGATCGACTATTAACATTCCTAGATTCTGAATTTAGAATGAAACAGCAATCATGGTTGTTAAATATTTGCTAGAGTTTTCGTAATTGTTAAATAGCGGCCACAAAGCGAACTCAGACTTCAAACGATGACTCGAGTGTTCGAGGGCGAACTACATAGTTGCGATCCGCGTGCGGAATAAGAGACGCCAAGCATCGAACTCGCTTCCCAGGTCGAAGCATCCTCTCGTTTCACTATGTGAATAATGCACGTGCCTATTGACACATCAAGTCTCCCACTCTCTGACTCGCTTATTCGCTTACTCGCTTGCACGCTTACTCGCTTTGGATAAAGCGTCCAAACTTTGTCAATGAACAAGAAGCGTTCCTTTTCTTCGTTAATCAAAATCTGATATTGCTGTCAATTAAATACAACTATCGATTAGCTTTCGGTATTTCGTTACTTTTGCTACGCTACATATGGTTTAGAAGAAATTATCGATAACGAATTTGTTATCATACAAATGCAGATTAAGTAATTACATGAAAAATTGTTACGGTAAAACAATGATCCAACTTTAAAGTGTATCTGTACTTTCGAAACCATTCCAAATAACCCGGATAGCTTTGAAAACAATTGGCGTATAATTCATCTTTATGCGTAAATCATATTTTATAACGAATAAGAAAATATGTATCGTGTTTTATCGATACATGCGCATCACCTTCTCTCTACTCCGTACCCTCTACTCTCTAGTCTCTACTGTTGCAACACCGTTACTGTGGCTCAACAGTCCGAACTGTTGCTGAAAACGTAACAGCCAAATTGTAAAGAATCAAACGCTTCGGTGCTTTGAAGAACAGCAACGTGCTAATAACAACGGCAATCCATCGTATAACAGGTATATATATATATGTATATATATATATATATATTTATTTATTTATTTATTTATTTATTTATTTATATCATGGTCAGTATGCAAAGAGAAGGAAAGTTTCCTTTAAAAAAGGTAGTGCAACTGCAGAAGGCACATGCATTTTTTCACTTAAAAAGAAAAAATATTATCGTGCAGTTCTCTTTGAGACTTTGAACCATTCATCTCGTTCCTTTTTCAGTTTTTCCTCATACCTGTCGTTTACGAGAAAACAGCCGGGCGCTAATAGCGTGAACAGCCTGCATATGATACGTAATTTCTTACATTTCTTCGCCTTACATTTTTATGAATGAAAAAACCTTGCTTTAAGACGTGTAAGGTTGATAGACATTAATCGATGAAATAAATTGTCCCGTTTGATGCGACTATAATTGCAATTAACGAGTATAGTTACTAACGAAATTAATCGTTATATATATTAAGGATATTTCACGTGGATTTAACATGCCTAATTCGTTCTTAATTCTTAGTTAATGCGATACTGTTTTGTGAATACAGTAAAAGAGCATGTTGAAGGAAATAGCTGTGTAGGAAATAGTTTCGTATTCAGCGAGAACGATAAGAAAGGATATTGAAAGATAAATTTATACGAAGCTGATTAATAACAGCGAACAAAGTTTTCTCTTGCAACACAACTAGAAACTCGGAGCAGATAAGTTGCGAAGAAAGGATTCGCAACATTTACGATTCTCCATGTTAAAATATTTCTGCTCTTTCGAAAAGCTGAAGAATCCCGATGCTTTTGTTGCGCTCCCTATCTCTATGAATCGTCTCGTACATTAGAAAGGAGGAGGGAAACGCTGGAGAAAGAGAAGACTTGGTCTTTGACGACAAACATCGCGTTCCACTCCGAAAGCTTTCACCCGTTTTCGTGGCTTTCCGCACGAATCTCTGTACACTGAGCTGCATTCTTGGTATGCATGCATCTTCCTCCGTGCATTGCGGTTTCACAATTCCCCGCCTATCGAAGGAAGATCATATACACAAGCAGGAAGTTATCCTTGATGCAGGGAAGCAAACGGAAAATCGGTGGGCCGCCAGTAACCGAGGGTATCGATTCATATTGATAAAAAGGGGAGAGAGTACGTTGACATTTACATATCATTGACATTTATAATATAAAATATAATGTAATATAATATAATATAATATAATCATTACTACGAAATAGAAACGAGAAATGTTATGTTTTCCATTTTGTTCGTGCCCGACGATTTGTTACGTTCCTTCGCGTTTCCGATTCATCGTAGATTACAAAGGAAGAGCTACAGCGAGGACGATAAACCGAGACGACTTTTAAACACCGAATCGATCTCGGTAGAAAAACGTAATGCGAGCTGCCGCGATGATCACAGCCAAAAGGAACATTCGACCTCCTTTTCAGATTTTATATATACGATCGTACTGTGACCAAACTCCCACCACCGATAACCAGTTTGCCATTACGAACAGATTTCCTTTTCTTTCGCCCTCTCTTAGCATCCTGGGTACCTCTCTTTCTCTGTCTTTCTGTCCCTCTGTCTCTCTCTCTCTCTCTCTCTCTCTCATCTATCTATCTATCTCTCTATCTGTCTGTCCATTTCTTGCTACCACGCTCTTTCATTGAATTTACAGCTGACGCCGATATACGTTTCGTACGCGAAGGCGACCATTTATACCCTGGTTCCTCAACCACCGGAAAACTTCGAGTACCACCGTTCCATTCGGTTCAACCATTTTTCAAGTATGCAAAAGATCAGACATGACTGAAGAAACGAGGAACAAATAATAATCAAATATACGAAGGCACGAAATTCATGAAATATACGTTTACTATTTATCATCGATGAAACTTTAACCGAGGAAACACGATCGTTTACGTACAGATTATAATGCTTATTCTACTACAATCCTGCTTTCCTACCACCATATCCTTCGACTGATTAAAGCGGCAAAGCTTTTCCAACGTTACTACTATCTACGTATATTCGTGTTACGCATCGGAAGTCGAAAGTCGAATCTGACTATCTAGATAGACATAGTCATAAATATATTACATTGATGGTTGAAAGGAATATTAAGTTTATGATAGCTCGGAACGCTTATTGTTTTAGTAATATACTAAAATAAGGAAATAGGTAATATTCACGGGCAAAATGTGCGTCGCGTACAAACGAATAAAGTTGTTTATGATTTTCTCTTTCAACGATCTTGACACAATTATTCCGGATACGTACGTTTAGTTAGTGAATGTCTAAAAAGAAAAAGCCTGGTGGACGTTTTAATATTTAATATTTAAGATGTCCGATTTAATGTGGCGTTTTATCTTAGCTAGTAGGTTGAGAATTCCATCGGAAGAGGAAACTTGCGCAAAAGTAGTCATATTTCGAAGCTTGTTTCGCTCGATCGTTCTCGAAAAATGAGTACCCATAGAACGAAAGGACTGTGCAATTTTCGGAGTTGGAGAAAGAGACGAAAAGGGAACGGTGAAAAGAGCGGAAGCTCGAGGAAAAAGCACGGAAGGGCCGAGGATATGAAATAAGGCAAAAGAGATGGCGGGGGTTAAGCGAATGGGACAGGAAAAGATTGGAGAAGCAAACGAGCGAATACGAGAAAAATGGAGAAAGAAAGAGCTGCTGCTGCCGCCACTGCTGCTGCTGCTGCTGCTGCTGCTGCTGCTGCAACGGAAATGGCTGTACAGAAAGGAAACGTACGACTTCTGCGTACGACATTCGAATTACTGCGCACCAATAACGATATTTATGAAACGCGTTTTCGTATTGCTTCGAGTGATGAAGTATCTATCGTCTATCGGTCTTTAGGGATCCTGGAAAATCGCACCAAGGTACACTTGGAAGCATTCCTATCGGACCTCTCAGACAGGAATCCACGTTTTTTTCTTGAGATTATAAATCACACTGCTCGTGCTGTTTGTCGTTAAGCAGCCTGATACGCGAACTCTTGCGACCTATGCGAGTTATTCTTTAAATTAATACTTAATATGATAAGTTTGAATAGCAAGAGATAACGAACGAATGGATATATATATGATGCTACTGAGTGATTTTCAACGATGGTTCAAGAGGTTAATTTCATCCAACTATGTATTGTTGGAGGATTGTTTTGATAGATCCTAGATTAATCTGGATGATCCGGAAACTCTTGGAAATTTGAAACTTGAATCCGAAACTTGAAAGAACGCTAAATCAAAATTTAAGTATGCTACTTCAAATGTTTCGTAGATAATTTGCAATCGACCTGCTTCTCCAGGCTGTCGTAAGTATCCTTTCGCGCTTCTTCGCTGAATTATGCTTCGGAGAAAGTGGACAATAATCATCTACGACTATCGAGAACGACGAAGGTTTGATACAAGTTCTAAATATACTACCATAAAGGATTAATTTTATACGGATAGTTTCGGTAAAACGGCAAAGTGCTGATTAAAATACAGCTTGCCAAGAACGCGTCGTAAGAAATGTTAAAAGAATTCAAGTCGATCGAAGTAAAACATTTACAGTATTGGTTTGCATTCTGAGGGTGAGTCGGATCTGGCACCGAATGTGCTCAGGATACGAGAGGAGAGGTCAATAACAGGAATTCTACATCGGCGTGAAATTAATAAACAGATAAATAGATACAATGGACAGTGACGCCTACTAGAGTTGCACCGCGCGGAGGTAGTTTCGAGAAATATGTAATGGAGATAACGACATGTCGGCCCAACTATCGAACAAAATACATCGAAAATACATGATAAATACTGTACCGTATGCATCGATGTTGATAAATTTTCCGCGGTTTATATCTATCCTCTAGGTATCAACAGACATTCATTAATTATACTTTTCAATATTTATCATTACACTTGGATAATTATACACGCCCTTGCTTTGAAAAGTGGCTACTAATTTAGTTCCGCTAGAAAGTTTTACGGTCCGTCCAATCGGCATACTTGTTATAGAACGTTTCTCTGTACGTGATTAACGATTAAGCGTGTTTTTCTAAAAACACTGGTGCGACGGTTTAACCGTTTACTTGTTCAAACGATTTAGCTAATTCGACGGATATTCATCGTGCACAATAATACATATGTATGTATATTATCGTATAGGTACACACACGAATAAACGAAAGGAAAAAAGAATAAAACGACAAGATTTTTTCACGATAAGACGTATCGTACGTGAAGTAAATGGCATTACACGGATCTCGGAAACGATGCAACCGATGCAACCGATGCAACCGATGCATGCGCATGCAGGTATAATTGACGTTTGAATCGATCGAGAACTTGGAGAAACAAAACAACATACGTTTCTGGTTGATCTCGAACGCCGGTTGTTTTCTGCATATGTAAACATAGAGGAAATTGTGTCAGCAAAGACGGTAGAGGGAAAAGAGGAAGGGAGGAAGAGAGGAAGAGAGGAAGAGAGGGTGGCTCACTCTCATACCATGAGAAACGACGAAGCTAGTTACCGTGCAAACGAATGACTCGCGACCGCTGTTCCGAACAAGTTCTCGTTGAGTGTGCAGTGCATGCAGCTACTGCGCCGGTACACGTTTTACCTAAGTACGACACACGACATACGTACATACGGAATTTAATTAGTTGCATACTTGAGGTCGCTGTACCTGTACATGATAGATTCTGCCTGACGCGAACTGCCGCGAAACTTCAGGCCTCCGCTATGCTCTCGTTTTCCTTCCATAAAAGCCACTTGACCGTTTACATCGTTCTTTAATTAGCAAGAAAAGCCTTCGATTTTTGTTCAACTTTCCTCCGCGCATTGGTGAACGCTGCGGACTATGATAAAAGAAAGTGGAACCGGCCGAGTAGGGAAACGAACCAAGCAAAGGGAGAATTCAACTCGAAAGAAGCTGCTTGTTCTTCTACTTGCAAAAATACCAGCTTGCCTAAATTTGTAGAGAGCGTTGCGTCTCTAAAATCAATTTTATCGGCTCCGATCGACTAGGAAACGATCGGTAGATATTACAATAGCCCGCTCCCCTCCCGTTCCAGCTTTCTACTCACTTTGAAGTTAAAGTTAAAGTTATACAAAGAGTTGCTTTCAATTGGAAGAGAAAGAGGGCTTGCTAAATAGCAAGTCGAGAACAGTATTGATTCAACGATGATATATCTGTATCCGTATGTAAGTACGTGATCGCTCTTGGCTTTCTCACGTCACAGATTTCCCAGGATTTCATCGTTTTTTCATTAGCGTCGTTAGTCAGTTTTCTCATGCATAATGTAATCACATATTAAGATTGCTATGAAGTGATAACGCATGACATGTCCGATTTCACGTTGTGCGTTTCAATTGCAATTTTCTGAAACTTGCCTTTATCAAAATTATCATTTATAGATATCGCAATTTTCATTCTTTCATAATTTTCTTTCTTTACGCCTCTTCTTTAGCATTCAGTTCCAAATCGAACGTTTTACACGTTACAACCGAATACGCGCATCAAGTAGGTACGTACATGTTTGAAAGCTATCACTGAAAAGTGACAATTTTCGTCTCATCCATAAATGCTAGATACCGAGTATCCGCGTAGAACTTTCCAGCGTTCGTTACATCGTAAATATAAATACGTTGTCTCTGATAACAACTCGGAAACGTTTAAAATATACCCAGCTGTATATTATGAGAATTGTAAGTTGTAAGTATAAGAAAGTATAAGTATATGTAACCGATTTCGTTGAACACATTCCAATTATAATTTAACGAAAAGCGTAACAATGTATAGTATGAAGCACTGTAATAACGATAAATGTAGAGGGTGACCTGCATAACAGCTTATGGGTGTGCTACGTGAATGCCATAGGCAGCTTAATTCCACTGACACTGATATTCAGAGATGGTTCCACCATGGTGGTCTGATCGAATCGCTCCATTCTTTACCTCGCAATATCATGCAGAACAAGTATATTATGTTTTATCGGTAGAACTAGCAACAGAGGCACCGCTTAAACACAAAACACGTAACTGCGATTCAAAAGTTCAAATACGATACGTTATTATGTTCCGTCTTATTAGGATGTTGAACTTTTACTAACAAAAAATAAGTTCTTTATTATTACTTGTTTATTTATACAAAAGGTATACACAGGTGTGTATATGAAATTTAATTGTTATACTTTTAAGCGTTTTATTTCCACGACTTGTGTTGCGGTACTAAATGATATTTATTTCTTTTTAACACACGAGACATTCCAGCATATTCTGTGCTAATTAAATCGTTAAATAATCGAAATTCAATTCCACAAGACTATTAAGGATAAAATTGTTCAATCGTATTTTCTAATTCAAAATGATTTCGCAGTTGGCTGAACGAGATTCGTTTTCATCGCGTTCTGATTACAATAAAATTCCTTTGCGCAAACTAATTGGATCGAACGTGAAAGCAAAGTTCATCGATTAAAATTGTTTGCACTTCGGAAAACCATGTAGTTGTCGTCGGAAAGTTGCTAGAGAAATGGCTGATTAATAGTGAAACTCTGGCCACGCGTACTACAAGACCCAATAACTATCGGTTTTTGTTCGCGCGTCAATCATTCCTCTCTCCAGAAGCATCCACGCACGCAACTACTTGCCCTTCTTAATTAACGACTGTTTAATACGATATCTGTCAATAGTTTTAGATTTTCATTCAGATGTATCGTAATATATTTACTAGTAATGAAGAATTTTGCGTAAAGTAATCTCTATGGATCATCGTTGAAAAGAAGGAACGGGCCTAATAAAATAACGATTGTTAATAACCATGCTATATAATTGAATGTTTAATCGATTGTTTGTATCGTAAATCGAATAATTTCCATCTATAGCCTATGCGAACAACGTCTAGCTGAACAACAAAGCCAAAGATATCCGACGAATGGAAAAGAACACGTGCAAGACATTTAACGAACACTGACAACGAATCGACATAGACGCTCTATCTGATTCGTGAATGAGACGACATTATCGTAGATTTGAATGTTCGATAACGTCGAGATACTGGAAATTAGTAGATTGGATCAATTACTATAAAATAAGTGTTGATAAAATAAGACGGGTTCAGCCGCGGTATATACGTTCGCGCTCGATTGTATCGCTCGCGATCGAAACCTTTAATTTCTTTAACAAATACAACCACAAAAGAGTTACCGTCAGGACATCTTGGAAAAACGAACGAGTGAAACTTTTGTCGATGAAAGCGGGTGCGATTGTGTCGAGAAGAAAGGAATAAATTGAAACACGATAGTCCAATGCTGAAGTAACCGCGTCTAGGATAGGGTAAAGGTATAGAGAGAGAGACAGAGACAGAGAGAGAGACAGAGAGAGAGAGAGAGAGAGAACTCAGTAAGTAGCCTCCGACAGAACTCGTGCCAAACAATTTGCAATGCTGAAGCGAAAAGTTGTCGAGCTTTACTGCAAGGAGGGTTTCTCACGAGGCCAACGAATAGAACGAGTTTGTCTTCGCCGTTGCGAGAAAGACGAAAGAGAACTGCCATCAAGCAGACGAACCAACTGGAAACTGAGGAACGAAAGAAGGAAAAGATTAACGAAACGAGGGTCTATCGAGTAATTGAACTGTGCTTTACATAAAATCGAGAGAGGCAGAATATATTTTTTGTTCCTTTTACTCGATCGGTTTACCTTCTTCTTTTCCATACTTTAACCTTTTCCATTAGACTTATTTATATTAGCGGAAACACAAGTTGCTTTGCATATTACAAATTCTAAACAGTTTGTATTATAATTCTGATTGTAAGCTAGAAAAATAATAACCAATAACTAAAAGTTGTTCAAATCGATTAAATATTTCATCGAAATATTTGATATTGAATATTGAAGGCAACGCTATTCGATTATTGTTAGATCTTAACACTTAATGCGATCGAAATATCAGGATATTTGCTCGATTAATATTACGATCGATCCTGCTAATAACAAAAATTAAAATGTTTCGGTTTGTTAGCATAAAAAGTTCAAAATGGATCAAATTGTTTGAAAATTATAAGATTTCTATCGTCGATTAAGGATTATTCCGACTCTCGATTGGAATATACCGCTGTATTATATACTATCATGCCGCTAAAGCATATCTTTGCGGGTTCATCGTGTGATTGCCAATCTCTTCTATGTTCTATCCAATTCGTTCATGTATTCTCATTCGGATTATCTTCTTGTGCTTTTTCATAACAATGTTTGTCTTACTCCAAAGTTTTCTATCTTCCGTTCGCGTATCGTGTTGTGACCATTTGGCAGAGATACGTGAAAACTTGTCTTCTTCTTCTTCTTCTTTTATTTATTATACGTATTTAGCGAGTAAAGGACATAGGCTGTGTGCAGAAGAAAAGAGATCATTTTAATATCGATATACGTACTTTATTCGCAATTACAATAGAATAGATGGAATCCTACTTATAGTTGGAATATACAGCATGGTTGTCTGTAAATTGGATTCTTCGGTACATGGTATATGTCACGTAAGGTTTTCAGGGGGGAAACATGTGCGTGTGCAAACGATCTGTAACAGCCAAGTCACTCGTAAAGCCTAAAGGACACAGTGATGTAGTTGCGTAGAAGAATAGTTTAGCGGCTGGAATTGCTACGCTTGTGTAATAAAACGGTTGCCACTTTCCTGTGTAATTTTTCCGGGCGCAATGAGTGCCGACAACGCGGAAATTCGTTGGTTAACGTGCTGCACTGCGGCAGTTTGTAACGCGAAATTATTGCAACAATATGTCTAGATCTCGGAAGTGACTCCAGAAAAATACGTAAAGACAAAGGAAACGTTGATTAGTTCGTCGAATAATATTTGCATTAATTTGCAGCGAAACAAGGGAAGCTAGTTACAAGGAAAGTAGAGGCAAATGAGTAACGTTTACAGATATAAACTTGAATTTCAAAAGCATCGTTGATGCCACCGCGCAATGTTTAAGGAACATTAATAGAAAATTAAACGTGTAATCTTGTAGTCGAGTTTCAACAGCGTTTCGATTATCTGAAATAATTAGAATTAAATGGTGTACGCCCAAAGCAGTCAAATATCTTTTATTAAAATGAAATAAAATAAAATGAAATGAAATAAAATATCTTAACTCTTTACAACATCGTGTAATTACTAAATACATGAATCGCTACGATACAAAGAGTATATTTTTAACACTTTCAAATACTTTACAATAATTATCGATAGATAGGTAGAACTAGCAAAGCGAGAAGAGTACATTTTGACCTCGTTGTGTTTCTATATTATATAACCTTTATTTGCATCGATTAAACATTAAAAGCTGTTTCAACTATATATAACAGGTTGACCTATCTCGACCTATCGTTGCAAATATTTCAAAAAATAAACCGTGTAGAAAGAATGCTTTCACATGTTTTATGTACATGTATACGTATGTGAAGAGCAAAGGAAGCATTATGAGATTAAAGTCAGCTAAACATCACATATATGGAGTCGTATTATTTTTAATACATTACGCGATGCAGTTTGTTATTTCCTACGGATAAGTATTGAACAGCTTGTACGGGTCAATCATTGATTAGTTCAGGACAGAAGGATAATCTTAATCTTACTGCAATACAGTCTTGATGAAATAATGATGATCGACTGGATATACGAGTAAAATAGTGCGAATTGAATAAATTCGTTTGAGTAATTCGACATACTATCAAAAAATTGTATTGTAAAAATAAGAGATTGGAGAAGAATTTAGCGAGAATCGAGTACCTAGCGCCTACAGCGTTCAATTTAATAATATCTTTCGCCATTGTGGAATATCTTGTCTTTTAATCTAACTTGTCGCATGTGGCATTAAAACTTGTGTTGCAACATTGTGTTCAAATCGTAACGTATTTTACACCGATCGTCAAATCCTTATTTACATCGTACGAATAAAACAGTATTTGAAAAGCGTGGAGAAGTAAATGCATACTGCCGTTTATACACTCTGATATATTGTAAAAACAATTTACTGGTACATTTGAATTTCTCCTAGAAGAGTAGGGAAATGGTTCTGTCGCAAAACGTTCACACTCGCGGCAATCCATTGTATCTTGTAGAAATCGATAGATATCGTTTTTAAGTGATCATCGTTCAAGAATTATCGATAATTGTACAAATAATAAAAAGGATAGCGAAGATAACGAGATACCGATGAACAAATTTAAACGGATTTGTTTACAGAACGAACAGACTTTTCAAATCATCTTGTAGTACGCATATTATGTGCATGTGTATATCGTATATATATACGGATACATGTAAATATATACGAGGAAAATTAGAGAAATTAGAATTGGAGAAAAGATTTGAAAGGGATTTATTTATATATTTATTTATTTGAAAAATCATCTGTTTACTAAGAAACGTTCACAACTTGTTCTATATCATCCGTACTCTTACTTGTACGTAAGAAATATTCAATATGATATAAATTCTTTTCAAAACTAAGAGGTCACAATCGTTATCTGTTAATCTCCGGCTTAAGTTCTTGCTGTTATCAGCAGAAAGCTGACCTGCTCATATTTTTCATCCACTTCAGTTTAACTTTTATACCGTTTCTCATTTTCTAGAATTATCATATATGAATTCATTCTCGTCTCATTTCCACTTGATTTGCACTCCATACCTTTGAGCTTCTTTTTTTCAATCTATTCCGCATTATCGCGCTTTAATCTAGTACATTGTTCTCTGTTCTCGTAATCAATGCTTTCCGTTCGCGGAACGATAGATTCTCCCTTCTGCGCCTGACCTTTCCAACGTTTACATTTTTTAACACTTTTAAAATACTTTACTTTGCCCGTTTCTAACATATTCTGACACGGAATATCAATCTTCTTTTTTGCTATTCTTTCGCAACGCATGTAGGATGGAATCTCCTATGATGGATCAGAAATGTCGTCGTTTTACGTGAAAGCGAAAGCGAAGTAACGTTTAACGAAGTAAAATACGATATATTATAAGGACGAAAGAAAAGGGACACATGTTTCCTCTTTTCCCCCGCGTTTCTTCTTCGTTCTCTCATCGACTCAAAATTTCACACATCTTCGCGTTCTATGCGTGCGTATCGTCCATCCTTACACGCATTCGCACCATTCTATCGCCATTTCTATCGTTCCCTCGTCGCTCCAGCTTTCCTGCAACGCTGTTTTCGGTCTCCGAAGATGACCGAAGACGAGTATATACATCGATAGAACCATCGTTATATCCGAATAATAATTTCATTAGTACGCACATACATAGTACTTGCATACTTTTTGACGTACTCGCCATCAAACATACTTTTATCAGTATTATTTCATACCGATCACTTTCTTTAACCTTTAACGGTACTTCATATTTTATATGATCCGATGTACTTTCGCTCAATTTGAGGTCGGTCAAATCGGTTTGGATCGAGTTTTTTTCATGAATACCAAGACGCCTATTTTTCTCTTATATTTTCGAGAGATCCTCCTTAGTTGCTCTTTTTACAAAATTGAAACATTTTATTTTATTCGATTTTATCCATCGAAATGCATAATCGATCATTACAACAACAAAAAAAAGGGGAGGGTGGGTGGGGGGGGGAACGTTAAACTGTCGGTTATCAAATTCCAGTTGACGCTAATCTTTAAGAGATGGAACAGTTTTTTGCTTTTTTTTTTTTTTCGAAAAGCAAGACGCCCGATTCCTCAAAGTGACAGTGATTTATTTTAAGTTTGTAGCGTAAATGCAGATGCGAATTAAACGTAGATGTACATGTATATGAATTCTGGTTTGCGAGATTAAGTGCGTATATGTGTATCTACCGATGGCTACAAATTGTTAGTAATCGATTTGAATCCCTGGTAATCGAGATAACGCTAAGTAACGTATGGCAGTGGAAATTCATAGATCGAAGCTACATCATACATACTATATACATACATACATACAGACATACATATATCGAATCGACAGAATTAACTGCAGTAACCGTAACAGGACCACGTGCGTGTTTCGAGTACTAGTCTGTCCTAATTCTAAGTATCGTAGAAGGAACGTAACTAGCATACATTAGAGCAAATCGATTTGTCGGGAGAACCTGGTTTGTCCAAGACACGAAATACGTTCTTATCCGTATTATTAGACGTTTTAATAACTGACACGTCGACTATAGTCGTATTTCACAGAAAAATCGGAAACATACTTTCTTACATACTACTTAGACGAATCGTATAGAAGACATTGGGCACATTTATCGTTTCATACTCCGAATGGATTTCGATGAGACTGATTTGGTTTCAAATCAATATCGATATCGAATACCATTAACGCGTCGATAATGTGTGCGAAAGTTTGTAACTTTGTGGTGTGTTTAGATATAGTAGATAAAGTGATAGTTGCTCGTGCAGATAGTAGTGTATCCGATGAATAGAAAAGGCGAATGTTAGTTTTTAAGGATGAGGCGAATGTTAGTTTTTAAGGATGGGGCGAATTTTATGAGTCGAATGACCGAAGAAGTAACGAAAAAAGTGGTGACAGCCAGAGCTATACCATACTGCAAGGTATAACCTGTAAGGTTTTAGATTGGTGAAAGAAATATAGCGAGATAGCGAAATCGGGCATCGAAGTTTACGTGTTTGAACATCTTGACGAGGGAATTGACAGAAACCTGAGAAAATAAGGGCTGCAAACCTCAGTCAGAGACGCACCAAGCGTACAGTATCTTAACTTTGATTCGGTCTATCGAGAGGCAGGATATTGCGTAAAATAAAATCCTTGGTGGTACTGCATCGATCGATGCCGATACTTGATTACTTGTAACTTTAACTTTGACTAAAATATCTTTCTATGCCGGAGATTTCACGAATTAGTGATATCAATTACCTAAATTACTTTCTATTACAAGTTCTTATTCGCAACGTAGAGAAGAAGTTTGATGGGCATTGTGTACTAGGCAAGGTCAACCGTATCGACAAGTTTTAAGTAACCGTATCGTTGCAGTTATGATTTTATATGTATGCACCGTTTAGCTTTACGATGGCCATTCATCGTCCAAGGTAGAGAGCTGTTGGGACATCGTTGGTTTGGAATTGGAGGAAAAGTCCAAGACACGGCGACCCTCAAAACCGTCCGGTCAGACTCATCGTCTAGCCAAGTCTTGTCGCGTCTCCTCCTTGGCAATAAGGCCCGTTACAAGCAGCGCGGTTGTCACGTAGAAGACACAGGAAATCACGGAATTAACAAATCACCGGTGATCTCCTCGTGTTTCCTCGAGCGTTTCGCAAGTAAGGTAAAAGATTCGGACTTTAAATATGACAGTAAAATTTATTGTACGAATCCAGCAGAGTAACGGTGCAGAGTGTTATATGAAAAAGGTGTTGAATGCTGATTTGGGAAGGTTTTTTGCACTAAGGTTTGATCCCTCTGGAGGGGTCATCGTCGGGTACCTATCAGACGTGGCTATACCGTTACTATCTGGTTATTGTTTCGATGGATGTTTTCTCTATTCTATTACTGTTTCCGAGCCTGTAACACGATAGCAGAGACTTTTTCGAAGAGAGCACGGAACGAGAGAAAAACTTTGTCGGAGAGAAACCATTGCCAAGTACAATAATTAAAATAGAAGCCAAAGAAATCGTTGTAAAGTTAATAGAATTTAACTTGCTTACATTACTTCGATCACCTTGTATGACGCAAGAATCGTCCTTTTATTCCGTCATTTAGCCTCGCGTGATATCGCGTTCTAGATTGAATAAAGAGCATAGATAATTACTTAGAAAGCTATCGCTATCCTACGTTTCGATGATTTTTTAAGATGTTGTCGGGGATATGATCCTGAACAACTTTTTTCTATACATGTAACCACCGCTTGGATCTTGGACCGATACCAAGGTGTTCGCAAAACTCTGTCTATTCAAAATACCACTACAGCGAATTAGTATTTTATCTTTTATCTTTTTATCTTTTCTTCTTTATAGTATATATAAATATACTATAAAGCTGGGTGAGCTTCGTTATTTCGCGGATCCTTCGGAAGAAAGTCCGAAACTGCAACGCGCAACTGCATACGCGAGGCTCTAAGAAATGTCTGTTACAACTGAATTAAAAGTAAATATCATCCATGTTTGGGCTTGTTGGTTTATAGAAATAGTAAGAAAGATCTATAGCGAAGTAATATTATCAAAGAAATTTCTTACAGTCCCGTATACGCAATTTATGAACGAGATTTTCCCACAAGCTGTTCGTTCAGACGCGTAAAGTATGTTGCAAAGATAAAAAGATGGATGGCTGATGGATGTAAACAGATCGCCAAGCGGCGAACGAAGCGGCAAAACGTGTCGGTTATGCCTGTAACTGTGTCACGGATACACGCATATGGGCAGGATTCAATGTGGCGTAAAGGCGGTATTTCGCGAATATCCCGGTAACTAGGGCCGAGCAACGGTCACGTGTATGGGAAAAAGTCGTTGTCGTTCAGAATTATGCTCCCGCCAACAAAATCATCGGAATCACAGGAATTGTCGATGAATGAAAAATCATCGAAATCAGTGACGAGGGGAGACTACCAAATAATTACCGTCATCTAACTCTGTGCATGCGTGTAAAAAGATTACCGTTTGATTTCAACGGTAAGCGTTTTCGCATCCATTAAATTCTCCCATTTCGAATTTTATACGTTTATCGTGGTTTATCGTGGTCGGTGATGCCGATAAAAAGAAGAAAAAAAAAGAACAGACATCGTCTATAATAATAGTTTATATAGTAGCTTTAAGCGATAACCTAGGACTAATATCTTTATGCTAATAAACGTTGCACGCTACCGTTTCTGATTCGATAACATAAATCTGAGGAGCGACAAAGTACTATTGTACACTGTATACGAAGACAAAAGCATAGTCATGACTCGAACGTTATCGATAGCTGATATAATAAATAACATACGCAAACCCTTTTATAAATCTTGAAATCATACTGTAATTTCAATATGGCACGATAAGACGTATGATTTCGTCATAAAAGAGTGCAAAATTATCAACGGTGTATTAAAATTAAAATGTATCATACATACATTATACACATCAGTTTATATACATACGTAATACGTTGTGTACTTTCAAAAGCCTTTAAGAAAATACCATCTTATATTAATTTATAATTTATAATTAATTTAATTACACTATTGAAAGAAATTCAGCAAAGAATAAATTTAGGAGAAATGCGCAAAGACTAATAAATTACAAGTTGCTGTAGCAATAAGATCATTGTTTGAAGCAACGGCAGAGATGGCGTAGTGTCACGCGACATTCGAAGGTAACGGTCGCTGACCAAATACACATAAGGATAACGAATATGTAGTTCCCGCCGGGCATTAAATATCTAGCATGGTGATTACGGTTAAGTTATCAATTAGATTGTTAGATCAAGTTTTAGAATATTTTCTAAGATCGATACAAGCGACGAATCCACGTGGACAAACAATCACATTTTCTGGCACGTTGAAGGGAAAGATGACTGCCGCCCCGTAATACAATACTGCACGGTATTGGATACACCGATCTACGGAACAAGTAGAGTCAGAACTCGGTATTCTTGTTGGTAACAGCTTCCAGATACCTGGATTAATGCAATAGAGGGTAGTTGGGATTAGAGGCAATCGGACGGGTGCTTCACGTAGTTACCTTCTGGCAACGAGGCCTGCTAATTCCTAAGATAACTCTTTGGCAGGTGATAGCGAATTAAATACTATGTGCCAAACTTGAAATATTTCTGAAATATAAACTTGAAATATTAAAGATCGTCGATTTAGAAAGTACTTTTCCGATTTTACAAGTGAAACGTTTTCCGTTCGTCTTTACACCGTAAAAGGCGTACTTTTAACTCGAAACAATTTCAACCTATAGAGCTCGGACCTATAGACCTATCGTAGCGCGTTACAAAATGTTATAAATTATTATACACCTTCATTATAATTGAACAAAAATTATGCTTTAATTTTTATTATTGTTTACGAATAAAATAAATTTGACGAAATTTGACGAAATTTGACGAAATTTGATGAAATTTGATGAAATTTGATGAAATTTGATTAAATATGATATACGTTAAAATGTTACGATGTAATGATATCTATATTCGTTAAATGAAATGTCATGTTTGATTAATGCTTAAAAATTGATTTCGGCTTTAGAAGGCATTTAGAATTCTGTGTACGTTAGAAGAAAATGAACATTCAGCCCAACTAAACAGCCCAATTCAAGAAAATGCTTGCGAAACGTCTGATTTCTAATTCGTTGGAATTCGCAAATGCAAACTTATCGATGCTAGTTTTGAAAAGCCGCTACACATTGCGATACGATGTGCGATAATGCGCGTGTTGAAGATGGATTGAATCCAGGATGATTGTTGCGAGCTAGAGCTTTTAGTTTTTGCACCACTTTAGTTTTTGTACAATGATAAGTGACTTACAGAAGAAGCTCTGGTGGTAATTAGTCAGAATCTTTCCCGTCTCGTTAAACCTATCAGAGTATCGTTTCTTTCCCCAAGATGGACCAGTCGACTCCTTCGCAAAAACAATTGTTCGTAAAGAACCACTATTTCGACCACTGATGCAAGATTGAAAAACGACTAGTGCAAAATTTCTTCCTGCAATTCGACATTCTCTCCTCCCTCTCTTTCTCTATTATTTTCGCTGCTTTATGATGATCCATACATAATAAATAAATAAATAAATAAATAAATAAATAAATAAATAAATAAATAAATAAATATATATACTGTAGTATCGGCCTAAGAGGATAAAGGATAAAAAGAAAGAGAAAGGGAATTAAAGTTACAACAGTAACATTTTCAGCGATAAGCAAATGTATACTATTACTTTGTTTATTAAAATAACTATGCACAGTAATGTACGAAAATTTCTGTCGCATTCTTTCCATTGTATTGCTTTTACATTTTATATTCGAAATATATTACATATATACTATATTGTATATTGTAGCCAGCATATACATATTTGATTCTGCGTTTAATCGCTATCTAGCCATGAACTTGTAGTAATTGTAGTAATTAAATATTACGGCAAATGTATGTGTATGTATGTCAAGTAACACTATCGATTAAATTACGTATTTTTATACCGAAGGTATTAGAATTTGAATGAAATATTTGGTCAGATTTTATTATTACATTGCTTATGCTAATTCGAACATAAAGGGATTAAATCTGTTTTATTTATTTACTTTATACAATTAAAATAAATAATTGATTGTACGTAAAATATGAAATTAACGATTTAAGTAGAAAGAGGGCATTATCAACGTATTCGTTAAAATGAATCGATAACTGACATTATCTAGCGAAGGAAACGCATGAATTCAACGTCAGCTGACAGTAAGAACATATGGCGATCGATTAAGATCGCTGCACGTCACCCGAATTAATTAAATTCGTTATATCGATCGACAGATGTATATCACGACGAGTGAAGTCATCAAGTAGAATTACATTATATTATAGTATAGTAGATAGCGTAATGGCTGAAAATTTATGAATTACCATAGCAAATATATTCTATCGGGGAATATGCAAATATCAGATGCTTCGAAATCAACGCGATTCTAGTTTCGTCTCGTACAAATTTACGTTAAAACGGTAAAAGACACAAAGATATAACGGTACTATTATAACGGTATCATGGTAAATGTCAATTTTAGTAAACAATGCTTGCGTACATTGAGCGCAATGCATTCCACTTCGAAGCGTGAATGCGATGCGCACAACTTGTTCTCAAAGTAAAATGACACAAACGTTAAAAGCATCGAAACAAAAATGTTCTAACGCTGCTAGCAATCTCATACGTTCCACTGACTCGTACACTTCGTGCACACTAGCAAACGTGTGCGTGTCTACTTTTCCAAAAGCATGACCCATAGCCCGTCATATGTAGTCGATATTATAAAAAAACAGCTACAATAAAACACGCCAAAATCGTTTCCAAAACTAAACTTTCGACATTTTAACGTAGACTACGTTTGTTATCTCGGCGTTCCATTTATAATTGCAACGACCTAATGACTTCTTAATAAAACCAGCAATTACAACACTGATAATATCAAAATGTGACGAATCACTACTGTCATGTTGTATACCGTTTTATTATTTATTATATTTTTTATATTTATTAAACGCTATTAATACTAATTGCGGAGACTTTTAAATATCACAGGGCAATATTAAACTTCGTCAAACTTGGAAATTCGTCTATTTTCAGCAGCATAGTTGCCGTTGCATCGCATCCACGATACGCGTGTGATACAAAATTTCGAAAATTATCAAACGCAAGGTGAAATTTTACTCTTTTTGGGAATATTGTACGAGTAAAAGGAAACGAATGTTGCAGTATTGTTCAAAGCCTCGTCATCAGCCCGAGGAAGCAGCGCAAAGTTCTCGACAGTTTTGGCAAAAGCAAAAGCTGTGTATGTACGTAGTGTACGAAGCTACGGGTGAATCTATCCACGGCCGTATGGGAACCGTAAACTGCACGATCCATTGGGGTGGACGAAAGAAACAGAGGGTGCACGAGTAAAGGTTGGTGACGCAGTAACGCCACAACTCCCTACGTACGTGTCCCTACACGTAGCACATAATTCGCCGACCACGCCTCGATGCTTGTGACTATCTACAGTGTGAGCGAGTAAGTGCGTGCGTACGTACAAATTCGCATGCACTCGTTGACGCAAACACGCGTGCGACCTCGATTCGATTGCACGTAAGGGTCTCGCGACGCACAACAGCAACAGCCTAGGGTTGCGTGTCCGCTTCCGTTAAAACAAGTCGAAGAATACGCGTGACAAAATCCTTGACTTTACAATATGATCTACGAACATCGTACGTATCGATACGTACGTGTAATAAGCACGTACTTGTCGCGAAATGTGTATAATCTCTCACTCAAAATATTCTCACTCTTACCTTATAATATCTTATATTGCTGTGTGATTTGATAGCGATTTCGATCGTAAGAATCGGTGGAGATTTTGTGACCCTTTGAATTGCATTTTCCCAGGCATTACCGATTTAGTATACCCACTCGAGTAGTGTATAAGAAACCTTGCTAATAAAAAAATTACAATCGATTAATCGAAAAATATAGTATTGTAGTTAATGGAAGTTTATTATTGCTCGACGTGTCTCGGATAACATCAATCTTTTTTTTTATTTTACCTCATTTAAGTGAGTATCTCTAATACGCACCTACATTCGCGTATAAAATATAAGCAGTTGAATCACCGTTATTTATTGCATAAAGAAATTTTTTTTCTTTTCTTTTTTCTTTTTTTTTTTTTTTGTAAATCCAATTGCGCTTTTCGTAATAAACATTATTAATATTTATTTATGGAGATTCAGTCCTTTTGTTTTTCCGGTCGGAAGGGTAGCATTAAAATGCACGAGAAACGCGAAAATTACTTTTCGGAACAAATAGCATCGTTTTGATTTTCATAAATCCCAATGAATTACACTCTTTCTTTATTACGTGCAACAGTTTGTAACTACATATATCTACTACGACAACGTATATATCTAAAAACATAAGTGAAAGTAAATTATAAAACAACGGAACTACGATCTCTCTCTGCGTGTGTGTGTGTGTGTGTATGTTTTAGATCGGCACGATGCGACGGAGCGAGAAGCTTTTTAAAAAGAAATATTTTTATGAAACAGACTTATAGTATAACGTATAGACTTTGTATCGTATGGTTGGCAGATACAACGAAAGATCTGCATCACAGCTTGCTCTAACTTGAAAGTGGATAAGGTTTTCATCGACTCGTTTAATTCTTCGTTATTGCGCCCTACTGTGTTCGTCTGGCCCCATTTTATTACAAAGCAAGCTTCAGAGAGACATCCAAAATTTCTATTCACGTTTGATGTTCTATATTATATTTATATAACGTTTTATATACATATAATTAACTCATAAAAATATATTCATATTTACCTAAAACTAGAATTTTTTTCTGTCATTGGTAATTTATTTTGTAATTTAATATTGCGCCGCTTTAAAAGTTGCAAGATATGCGAGAACTTGTACATGATTATCGAGAGTTTCAAAATTCTGAACAATTTGTATAAACCTAATCTATGTTAGCCACAAACGTGGTAAAATACGATAGTAAAATATGTATGATATGTATATAAAACAGTATGCGTAGGTGCGCTAATACACAGCCTAGTGAAACAAACATGAAGTTGGCATTATTTTCGAGCTACTGATTCATCATATAAATGGCTTAATAATATATGTGTAAAGATAAGATGTAGAGATAATGCTGAGACCTTTAGATGAAAGACGGTGAAAAACAAAACCTGTATATACAGAATAATTTAGGGAAAAAATCGTTTCGTTTATATTTGCTAGATTATAATGCGTATAGGTTATATGTTGAATTTTGTACGAGAAACCAAAATTCGCTGACCGTAGATAACATAATAACGCGACATTTTAATACTTTTACAAGCTCGAGTTCAACGTATGAATATATGTAGATTCCGAGTTCAGAGTTCAGAGTGTTCAGAGGTAACTTTCTCAAAGGATCTCGAAGCGTATCGATCGGACTTGGAAATTCTTTTCTGATTTCTAACCATAGATGCTTTTACCTTTTCGTCGTGAATACGCACGCGATACGTACTCGTATATGTAGTTTCATCGAATACAGGCTTACGCGGAGCGAAGATATATACGTGTACGCAAGACTGAAGATACTTTGAAATTTTGATCGGTGATATTCAGAAACGTGATGCGATCTTGGATGAAAATGAGGGTGCTTGATTCGTACGAACTAATCACGCAGGTAACATGGTCGCATGGATCACGGATATTATTATAGAATGGGTTCTGTTACATCATCTGTCGAAGAGTTCACCCGTTACAAGGTACGGCTGCAAGATTCTGTTAAATAGGGAAATCACAAGTCCTTGACAATTTGTCTGTTACATATTCATAAAAATAAATAATGCGCGTGTGCGCTCTATACCTTTTGACAACGAACGTCCCATTGTTACACCTTGACCGTAGAAGGCAATGACAGATTCGAAATTCGAATGAAAATATGTATAAAAATATGAATAAAAATCAGACTAACCTTGAGCGTAGACAACACACAAAAAAGCGACGACGGTGGCGAGGACGTGACACCACATTATTTTTCCTTTTTCACTTCTCTTCTCGAACACACCCCGTTTGCTTCTTTTCCCTGTATCCAACGTTGTTTCACTTTCCACGCGAGCTCACGAATCTGTCGGTTTCTTTGCGCGAAAGAGAAGGACGCACTGCGTTTTAATCGTGTTTCCGACGTATCGCGTGCCGGTTAATCGACGGGGTTTGTTTCGACCAGGCCGTAGCTCGATCATTTAACGTCACGAAAGATCCTATATTCACTCATATCACCCGCCGTTCACGTTTCGTAAGATTTCCGCTACACTGTTTTCGTTTCTTCTTTTACTTTGTTATTTCTACAATTCCCCACTAATAAACAATCGGTATTTTTAAGTGGTCAGCCGTCGCGGTTCTCACTTTCACGCGATTCTTCGGGAAACTCTCCTCGACATACTCTCTTTCTGCATTCTGGAATGTAAGTAACAAGTCACATATCAGACTTGGATAAACAAAATTATAATTAGGTTTTTATCAAAACGATATTTAACATTTACTAAGATTACAACGATCTTGCAAAATATTAAAGCAGTATAGAATTACGATGCAACAATTTATTCGTAAAGCATACATGGTCACTGTATCTTAATTCAAAATAATACGCTACGGGACAAGATGATATGCTTTGTATAAATTCGACGGTCGGAAAAGATTACTTATATATTGTATTTATATATTGTAATTGAATATTGTGTAAAAGCACCTACATACATGGCATGTATAACGTACGTATAACGTAAAGACGTATCAACCAAGATTCAAAGGAAAAGCTCTTTCGAACGATCTCTATTACAACACTTTAACGACAGTTTGTGCAGGGTGTGCAAGTTATAAAACGAATATGTATAATTGATAAATACGTATATCCGTACGGCCGGTAACTCGTAAACAGCATATCTTTCTTGTACGATTAATGCGTCGAAACCGAAGACACGACGTGACTCAATGGACGAAAGTCTATTGGGTCTATTAAATGCGGACAAATGACGAAATTATTGCGCCGTTATCACCGATTCAACGAGGATATTATCGGTTATTTGAAAATGCTCTGACTTTGTTCCACGAATGCGATCGCAGCAGTTTATCCCGCGTTGAGAGAAGGTATTGAATGTTTTCGAATTTTAAAGATCACGGTATTCTCGGAGATATATTACGCTAGAACTATACACACCACAATTACGTCGATAAGACAACAAAGATATTTCCAATCATCTTCTATCAAGTTGTCCAATTACAATCAATATCAAGTATCCAAAAATTCAAAAAGATTTAATAATGTGAAAAACATTTTGATGAAAATGTTTGTTTATATAAACTGTTACGTACAGATATCAATGTTTATCAGTCATGATTCCATATCGAAAATTTGTTCGATCGGAGGAAGGAAAAACCGTATCGATAGGAAATAAGAAATAGGAATGAAAGAAGTATCGTGAAAGAAAGTTGGCAAACCAAATGAGCAAACTCGGTAGAATCAAAATACTCGAGTATGCCGTAATACACAGTAATATGGGTAGAACCGAAGAATTTTTGGCCAGAATCTCCTCTGTTCGAAAGCCTGTTCGAAATTGAGATATATATATATAAAGATGAATATGAAAGATATATATATATATATATATATATATATATATATATATATATATATATTCGAGTATTTTGAGAAAAAGTATCGAAAGATATTTGTGCGTCGTAAATGTGTGACTTGAAGAGACAAAAGTATACTCGGAAGATCTCTACGTACGATATCTACGTACGAAGTAAGAACCAATGCGTATAATTTATCCAGTTGTAACAAAATTTTGTAACATAATTTTGTAAAGTTGTAATAATCATACGGATGTGAGTTGCGATAAAATCTTTCCTCTTCCTGTGTTTCATGCCACTGCTTTTCGCTTTCTGTCTGTTTCGTTATCGGCCCTCTTTCTCGATACCACGGAATACGACGCGAATATGCTAACGGCATATTGAAAAGGCAACTCGACTTTTCGATGGATTTTATCGTCGATGATTGATGAACATAGAACACGTATCTCTCTGTGCAACCTTATAGCGTAACTGTAACAGTGTGTTATGCTTTCGCTTACAAATCAAATACCACTAGCAAGGCTTCCGTTGCTTCTTCCTTTTCTACCAACTTTCCTTTCAACCTACGCCATTGTCGCTAGCCACCCTAAATCCTCCTACTCGCGTTCTGGCACTCTGGGCCGCAGCAAGACATAATTGAATAAAACTGCTAAGTGATTAATTGTATGAACCTTCGCGGTGCTCTTCCTTGCCAACTAACTTCGTACTCGACTTTAAAGGACATTTACCGCGTCATTTCACTTTTTCCGCCGTTTCAATAGACACGCGTACCTTTGTTCGACGGAATTTCAACCTTATTTATCCTCTTATTCACAATGTACATATGTATTGGCATCCACTCGTATTCATTTATCAATTACCGCGTAATATTAACGTTATTAAGTTTATAATATAATATAACACGTATCTCTGGCATTTATTGAGACGTGTCAATTGTACGGCCACCAAATGATATATTACAAATAAAACCATATCCAAATATAATTGTACAATAGATAACACGAGAAAATTATATTTCAACAATGTGATCGAACGTAACATATAATTTTTTTCGAACGTATAGATTGGTACTACGAGATTTCATTAAATTGGAATGTGATAAATGTTCAATTCTACAAAAATGTTGATTATTTCGATGAATTTTGTTGTTTTCGTACATATTTTTCCATTAGTTTTGAAGTTGATGTAGAAAGATTTTTCGATGTGAACAATAATGCTTGCCCTTGTTCATTGGAAATTGTTACGCGGAATAAGTTTCAATTGAAATATACAGCTGTGCTGCTATATTCTGTTTGTATCGCAAAATTATTCCCCTATTATCGTTCTTGTGTTACTGTACTTTTTATAATCGTTCTTCCTATTATGTACATTTTATAATATTTGGATGATTTTCGCTGAACGACCAAGTTTTACTATAAAGTACGTAAGCACACAATCGTAAACGAAGTTTCCGAGTGATTAATTTGCGGTGAAACGATGCACAGGCAGCTGTCGTTAAGAATAAGGTAAGAATAAGGTAAGAATAAGGTAGGAATAAGGTAAGAATAAGGTAAGAATAAGGTAAGAATAAGGTAAGAATAAGGTAAGAATAAGATAAGAATAAGGTAAAAGCTAATAGGATTGCCGAACGTGCGAAATAATCCCGAAGAAGACGTATCCAACTTACATAGTAGGTGTATGTATATACTACAGAAATAAACGGACGACACAGTTTCCATGCGTTACGGTAGGAAACGATAACTTTCGACGCGTAATAAACTGAAAATACAGAATATTTTAACTTTTCGCTGACATTTATCAAACATTTTCTCTCTATCTGAAATATCTGTGATATTATACATAAATCTATACTATTTGAAAATGTGCTGTTATTCGTTAAGTTGTTGGAAATAAAAGATTTACACGTGTAACGATATTTGCGTGAAAATCACTTAATTTGATCGGACATGTTAATTTTGATACGAAGTAAATGTATTTCCGGCAAATTATTCTCTTCTTTCTTAAAAGTGGAGATTTTCGCGCAACGAATTATACTGGCCTCCTTTCATTCGTATCTGCGCGCATCGATGTATCAATCACCGGTGTATCAATCGTATACGTAGAATTACAGATTCGATGTACACAATTTAATGTAAAACTAAATTCTATTTTGCTAACTCTAAAAACGCTTCGTACTTATGACAACGATAAACAATTATACTTGGATACTAATTAGAATTGGATTCTAATCTCCAATTTTTACTTTTACCCGAGTTATATTCATTCGCAATTTGCATTTCTTTTGCAAATAATTTCAAGGAAAAAGCTGGATGATTTATAGTTTGGATTACGCTATCAAATCGAATTTACTTGTTCGCCTTCTCACGTCTAGATCCGGTCGAGTTTTACTAGTTTAAAACTTGGCACAAGAATAGAAGAGGTTTTGATTCGCTGGAAAGGAGGAATCAATGAATTTACTGGATTTCAAGAAAGTTTCGCATCTCTGAAACTAAAAAGCAACTAGTTTCATTCGAGAAACACAAGTTCCTCTCAGTCGGTTTTCCGTCGAAAAGATTTGTCACCAAGTGCCAAGGATTCACACTTTTCAGTTTATATTTCATTGTCAGTTGTACGACGCAACGAATGCAAAATCGAAACCACAGTGATCTTTACTAACAGCATCTAACTTATCTCTTAAGAAACGGACATTTTATCAAATTTGTTTGAATTTATAGAAAAAGTTTTAGTAGGACTTTGTAGTGCTGCATCTTCAGGTGGACTTGCAAGCATTAAACGCGTTAAGCGAACGATACGTATAAGCGTGTAGTAAAATAGAAACGCACAAACGACAAAAACGCTTTTTGTCGGTTCCCGTGGTGTTTATCTATAAAATTCGGTGGAACTCGGAAGCCCGAGTGCGAAAAACTTTATTAAACGTCGACGTCATCGTGCTTCGTTCGCATTATCCCTTCCATCCGTGTTACACCGGTGGAACGGTGGAACGATGGAACGGTGGAAGTTACCGCACCGAATCGAATTTGCTAATACGCCCAGCAGCCCAGAGGGACTTTACTCGTCGCGCGGTAGGAAACGTTGTCCAGGTTATTTAGCAGGGTGAGGAACATCACTTCTAACAACTTATTTACTGAAAACGTTTATAAGCGATGTTGCCGTCAAGAAGGATTTAGATTCGAATGCGATTCTCCGCTCGTCGCGTCGCTTCAACAATTTTCACTTCCTGCATTAAATCGATATTATTCATTTCCCTGAATTCGCGAGATTATTCGTTATTATTTAAATCTCTATTTTCATAAATATATATACGACGAAATAATCAACAATTTTTTTTAATACAAATGTACTTTATATATCTACATATATTATATTAGCAGCTATTTGTTATCGTACGAGCACGCAATTTAAAAGAATAATCGAGCTCTTGTTGTTGCTTTCTCAATTTTTCTAACAAGTAGCGGATATTCGCGTACGTTTTCGTACAACATTCTAATGCAATCCCAAAGTCTGGCTATATCCTTCGATTAACGCAATCTATATATACCGCGCATTAAAGAAGATTAAAGGAGATTAAAGAATTTTAACTTCTAATGGGTACTTTGTGTAATGCGATAGTCGTTTTCAATGAGTATATTTTAACACGTTCCTGCTAATAATTAATCCGTTAATCCGCAACGAATCGAACGAAAGAAATGCAACAGAAAGCACCAACTTGTACCGTGCGGTTTAAAAGGAAATAACGTTTCAACGTATCGAAAATGGTTATTATTATAGACGATTTTCTAATTATGTATCTGTTTTATTCGGAAAAGTTTCAGAGTATATATCGAGCGAAGAATGGAAGCGGGAAACATTTGGTCAGTTTCGTCATTTTCTATCTACAAATAAATATGTATATATAAATATCTTAACAGAGTCTTTGTGTTAGAATTGAAAAAGATTTTGACAGAAATTGACAGAATGACAGGAAAGTTGTTAAGGTTATTTGGTCCAACAATACGTATCTATCTTTAAGTAAAGCATGTGATCGATGAAATTCACGACGTTGGTAAATTCTCGCGAACGGCAACGAATTGTTCATTCGAACGAAGATAGGAATCGCATACGTTTATGCTTCGTGAAAATCTAGGTGCTCTCGATGCATTTGGAAACACTTGCCGGTATCACCCAAGTCAGTATCGAATGGCTGAAAAACGTTCTCTTCTTTATTTTTCTTCTTTTCCTTTTTTTCGTTCCACCACAGCAAATCAATACGAATTAATTCGTCGATAAAAGTATCGTATCGGTGGGAATTTTGTGTGCCACCAGATCCTCAATTACCGAACGGTCGACCGAGAAAAACTCGTTGAACTCGTTAAGCTGCAGCGGCGGTCGTGTTACCAATCCCAACGCAACGATTCAACGTCGAATAAGATTCGTACGAGGATGAAATCACGGCAAGAGTGTATCTGGCGGTAACGTATCCGAAGTCACGTATGCTCTAGGTTGTTCGATATCGATAAATGAAATGAAAACAAAAATTGACGCGAGAGTGGAGGCTACGAAGCGAACGACTGTAAATTGTAAGACAGAGGTCTTTTCTTTATACAATTTGCCGTCATCTTACATACTGTCGTGCGACATATAGACAGAATAGAACGGTAAGGTATCGACAAGGAAATAAATTGAGCCAGTTCTCTTTTTACCTTCTCTTTATCGTCGAGTAAAATATAGTTAGAGAAATTACACGTATCGCAAACGTGCGATTACAATTGCACGCATCTCAATCGCGAATCAAATTCGATAACACTTATAGCCTATCAAGAATGCTCGGACAAAAAAATGTACGTGTTTAATTAAATGTCAAACATATTTGAGAGTGCAAAAAAGGAAAAAGCGGAAAACGTGGAATACATATTTTGTAGAAAGTTTTCGTTAAATCGTTAGCGTGAAAGTGGGAAACGATAGGGATTGGAGAATGCTCCGTTAGATTATGATATTGGTGAATGATCGCACGGTATTCGATTAATGTTAATACATGGTCGATAGAAAGGGTAAAAAGTGTGCTCCAATGGCAAGATGAAATCGGGACCAAAATTTCTGTTATTTTTCCGCGGTTAATAAGAAAAACAGCGAAGAAAGAAAAGGAAAAGAACGAGAAAAGTATAGTAATAACGTAAAACGCGATTCCTTTCAGCCAAGTTCATTTTATGGGCATTAGACAGAGAAATGTGGCTGTTGCCTATGGGAACAAAAAGGATACGAAGAACAGAGGAGGAAATGAAACTCGGGAAAGCAACTGCCTTCGGTAAGTTCGAACTTTGGAACATTTTACATAAATTTGTTCACCCATCACAAGTTAAAAGTTTCTTCAATTCCGTCTCCTCACCGATATGCGTGGTCGAAAAGAATCTTGAGAAAAATTCACTTGCCCCGGTTAGAAGATTTATCCTTACGAACTCGGATATATGTTTCTGTATATACTAATATACTATATATGTGCACAGAACAAGCCCAAATAAATACATATGTACTAGCAAAGCTGAAAGTACGCGAACGCTCGCGACCGTCGCGGGCTGAATACTGGCGCGTCGTGCCGCCCGGACTTTTAGTTCCCGGCGCTACCGAGAAGCGTCGCGACGCTTCTCGCGCCCCACTCTGTGCTTCAGCCCTTGGTTCGCGTCAGCCGGCCGGCCCTCTCAAATCGTCCGGCACGTTTCACGGTATCCCTCGGTTCGCCTCTCCTCGTTTCGCGACGCCTCGCCGCGCCTCGCCTCGCCTCGCCTCGCCTCACCTCACCTCACCTCACCTCGCCTCGCCTCGCCTCGCCTCACTTCAACCCACCCCCCATCCCACCTCCCACCGCTTCGCCTCACCTCGCCCAGACTAGCCAAGCCAAGCCTAGCCTCGCCTCGGCCCTTCTCACCCTTCTCTCGCCCTTCTCGCTCTTCTCGCCCTCTGATGCCTCACCCCGTCGACGAGACTCGACGGATCTCGTATTTCCATTCTCGATCGCCCCGTGACGCCTCGTATCATCACCTGTATGTACAATGTACAATGTACAATGTACAGTCTTTTGATGCGGTGCTACCTGCTAAATGACAACTCTCTACTGGATAATACTGCTTCGGACACTTAACTTCAGATGCGTTCGGTTCGTTTCGTACGAACGACGATACAGTGACAAAATGTGAGCCCGTGACAGTAAGCGATTAATAATAAAACGATATTATGGCACAAAAACTATTGATACTGCTGAGGTGTATATGTTGTCCGTGATGATAGTAGCTGCTGGCTGTAGATGTCGCTGCTGAAGGGGGGGGGGGGGGG
>NC_057780.1:101453-107242 GCF_014825855.1 Bombus pyrosoma
GCTGTCGAGTACCGCCACAGTACCCCCTTACCAGTGATAACGTTTTCCTCTTTTCGTGTTGTGCCTATGGTCGTACGATTCACCCGTTGTTTCCGTGTGCGTTTGTGAGAGAATTCGACATCTGCGGATTTGCCGTTTCGCTACGGGATAAAGCGTCGACCGCGTGTAGTCAAACCCTAGCAGATGTTGCGCGAGGTGTTCGATGTGGCGATGGATACTTGTCGCTACGGTGCGTGTCGTCGTTCCGCGTTCGTCGTAGCGATAGAGGTCCAGTTTTCCAGAGTCGTAGGTTCGCGGCTTAAAGTCTCGATAGCGCTATTACGGTCA
Source organism: Bombus pyrosoma (assembly GCF_014825855.1). Taxonomy (NCBI): domain Eukaryota; kingdom Metazoa; phylum Arthropoda; class Insecta; order Hymenoptera; family Apidae; genus Bombus; species Bombus pyrosoma. Next base: position 101,781 of record NC_057780.1, read on the forward strand.
CACCTCTGTTTCGAAGTCGATCACATCGCGTCGGGGTCACCAGTTTGAGGTGGTTATGTTGTCCGTTACTAGTTAGTGTCGAGTGGCGGTATTTGCTTGCCGAGTGCCGTCACACTGCTACAATTATTGTATGAATGCTAATCTGCAACTGCTTTTAGTCTCTTTGTTTCGCTTTCTATCACACCTTGTGAATTATTCCCCATCCAATATTATATCACGTATATTCGTGCTCTTAGACGAGCTCTATCTAATGTTATAGAATTCCCAATGGTGGAATTTCAGTTTTGTCAACTCTGTTCTTATAATCGATCGGCTTAAAAGAGATAACGAAACAAGTAAAAATCCAATAAGCGTTTACTAAAACTTAAACTACTAGAACTTAATTTATGGCATAAAATCTAAAATATATAATTTTTCTTTTCTTTATACGCGATATATCATTTTGAATAAAAGACAACAACGTTTACGAGAAACAGTACATTTGCGGCAGTACATTTACGGGAAAATTCCAACTCGTATTTGTCCCTTGTATCACGAGCTATGAAAAATGATACGGAAAATGAAACAGTCGCGATCCGAACATTGCTCGATAGAAAGAGAAACACCGATAAACCAAATACGTATGTATATAATAGTTTATCCGAAAGACCGATTATAATATAATTAGTGGAGCAGAAAGTAAGCCACGCATCTATCGCTCGCGAGTGTCTTCTAACAACGTATGAGGTATTTGTGTCTGTTTTTAATTTTACAGGCCGGTCGTAACCTTTTACGAATGTATTTACATAGTTACTCGAACATGCATGTTCGTGCGAGATACGAAGCGAGCAGCGCATTAAAGCTGTTCAAGCCGATCGAGATATAACTTAACTACGATTGCCGTTTGGACGAAATCAAGTTTATAATGCGAGCTTCCTGGGCAGCTTTGTCAATTTGTTTGTAAAAAATAATTTTGAACGAATCGAAGATTGCAAATGGTCCCTTGAACTTTGCCGTTCGAAAGCAAAAGCGTATCTATCGTGGCGACGCGGGGGAGCGTCGATGTCGTAGTCATCCACATACTGTTGCGAACAAGTGTATGCATTTATATTTGCATTCGTGGTAAACTAGGGCAGAGAATATCATTTATCGAAACGAAATTTTAGCTAGTGCCCGATTAAGTGAACACGAACGCCAATTATTCGAACGAGAAATCATAGGTAGCAGAGAGATTTGGTGAATTCCTATTGTATAACCTCTAGTTACATGAACTGTTTGTCCCCCAACGGGTTCGGATAAATGGAGTTCTATCGTACAGATAATAATACGAATGCGTTGATATCGATCTTCTGCCGATCTTACGATGCGCTGTTAAATTATGAAAAAATCTTAAATTAAAGCACCCACTCAGGAAATTATTACTTATTGCTATTACGAATTACCTATTATTAGATCGCGGATGTTTATGAAATTTTACATTTTCATGGATCGCGTCAAAAAGGAACAATAGAATAGAACAACTGAATACAAATTTCTTTCATAGTCTAAAATTTTACAACGAATACTTTACCTTGATACGTATTTCGTATATTCTTGTATATATTCTGTAAATTTGTGCGCATTTCAGTTTTCCATAACGTTTAACATTCATGATCGATCAACTGGGTCCGGTTCTCATACCGTTCCAACATCTTGTAGAATTTATCGTAAAATGAACCTGCATATCGCGGTACATCATCGGTTCGTTAAATCGTTTCTTACGTGAAATTACGTATTACGTAAAATCAAGACACATGGATGGGCAATGTCGTGCAAGAAATAAACGTTGCTAGTAAGTACAACTAGCAATTTTTATATATTCTTCATCGTTCGACGATGTTTTGGAAACCTGCCACGATATCGTGGAAAATATCATAACGCTGTGCCGTAAATTCGTGCGATCAACCAACTCTTACAGTTTGTTGAATTCGTTAGTTCCCTCTTGGTTCCCATTAACCTTGGAGAAATGCAGATCCTCGATTTTCATTAGTACCTATCCTCTTCCTACGCAAATTTCATTGAATTGAAGATTTCAGAATGGCGTTTCCCGTTATTTTAAGGATATTAATTTTATATACATTCGTACGACATGTTATCCCATTTCAACTTCTCTCAGGCAAATATTTGCCCAGATACATATATGTATTACGTATGTACGTATATGTACGTGGAAGGTATAAATAAATGTTACCTTTTTTTTATCGCTTATCATGTTCAACCCTTAAATACTGTTTTTCGCGGCCATGTCCTTATTTCATAGACTATATTTCCTATTGAAAGGTGTTGCAGCGAATGAAACGAGTAGTAATCGAAAATCAGATGATTATCTCGAAAAACAGAAACTTATTAAGCTTTCTACTGTGACGTTAACAGGCGTTAACAAGCGATAGCGCCTCGTTATTGTATATCCAGTTTACGTTTAATTTCACATTTAACGGTTTAGTCTTTAACGAAAAAGCTAACGACTATCGCTGATATTCCGATTATTCTTCCATTATTTTAGAACGATTAATGTCAAGTTAATAGTTTAGCTGAAAATAATTAATTATTTATGAAGCTAATTAAGTTGAAAATGAATAAAACGGTAGTAGAATTGCAGACACAGCATGTATTAAGAGTTGATAAGTATTAAGTATTAAGATGTTAATGTAAATAGGAGAGGCGGTTTGTCGTTGATGTGGTAGCTATGGTCTCTCTCGCCGTATAGTGGTAGTTTAATTAGGAAACACGCGAAAGCAACTGCCGGACGTTTACACGGTTTTGAGATCGGCAAAGCCGAAAACAATCGTTGCCAATGTCCTTGGAGCCCGCAGGCTTTGCCCGAGAAATTAATCGGACGCCGCTGCACGCCGTGGCGGAGCAAACAGCAAGCTTCGCATTTACTCGCGTCTGCCTGCCTGCCTGCCTGCCTGCCTGCCTGCCTGCCTGCCTGCCTCCCTGCCTCCCTGCCTCCCTGCCTGCCTGCCCCTCCGCCTGGCCGGTCGGGTCCAGTTGCTTGTTTCCTCTATTGCTCCGTCGACGACCACGACAACAATGCACCCTCGACAGCTACCTCTATCAGCACTCTAATTTGCTTCCGAGATACCAATTATCGATTCGTTCGATCAATGAAAACGGCTCGACACTGAATTATCCTGCAACATTACCAGGCTACTATACTTTTTTCAAATACAGCTACCGTGATCCGATCTATAAACTCCATTTACAAACTCGTATCCAATACAATAATATCTATTATATCCAGTTGTTTGCGTATATTTCATTGGATATTTGTATTCTGAATGTCGCGTGTTTCAACATATTTTCTATTTAGAAGTTTTGATAGTATTATAGCAGGCTTTGATATTATCGATTACTCCACCCATCTACTATATATTACATATTGCGTATCTCGTAGAAATTGGAACGTAAAAAATTGAATAATACAAGGCCAACTTCGCATGGCCAGAAAGTTATGTATACTTTGTCAAATTTATGATATTATTAAAGCATACGAATAACTTTGATTTCGATGAAAATGTACATGTTATTAATTAATTTCAAGTTTATGAATAGATATGAATTAATACAACACGCGATTATCCCAAATATTATGTATACTATGTTTTGTGCATAGTAGGCTTTGCTATTTTTATCAAAAATTTATTATTCTACCATGGATGTTTCTTATTTCATTTTCCCGTGTTTCTTCGTATCAGTTTCTTTGTATGTCGCAGGCATGTCGTGCTACAGGCTACGATACGCAAGAAAATATTATTTTTATTTTTACTTTTATCGTAGCTTTTGCAATTTATTTGTTTCCTTTAACTTTGCATTCTATTCGTACAAACGGAACTACAAAGTTTATCATCTATATATTTCTATATGTTTACCGTGATATATGCTACGTATACACGTATACATGTACATAACATGATTCTATCACGAATAAGCGGGAACGCGTTAAAACTACATGACCTTTCAATAACCTGTTTCGTTGTACAAAGATTGAACGTTATCTAATTAATTTCATTGAAATTTTGAAAGCTGTTTTCACTTCTGGCTATCCTCTATATCACACCTTTAAATACTTCCTCGATTCGTGTTTCAACACCAACTCTAGGAACAATGCGCTCCAATAACCGAATGTATCGGTATTCCAATCGGGTTTCGAGATACCAATTCGTTTAACTATTCACTTCGGTAAATTGTCGCCTGTCAACCTACGAATTAAAAAGAACACAAAACGATACTTTCAGAGAAGATTCGTGCTACATTGATTATTTATTCACTTTTGTCCTGGAAATTGAGTTTACTATAGTAACGTATAAGTGTAGTAACGTATTGTCGCATAGCTTGATATTGTATTAGCTTGTAGACTTGAACCGTGCTCCGTGACAACTGTACAATTGAAAAATTGTAGCTCGCGTCATATTAAAATTTAGATCTTCTATGCAATTAATAATTTTTCGTTCGTTTACGGCTTACGGTCTAACGCTCTACGATCTATCGCATTGAATTTAAAAGATGAACTTTATTGAAAATTTGGAAAGATCAAGTTGCTATCGTATAGAAAACACGAGGTTGTCAGTGTTCGTCTTATCGACAGTGACCAAGTACGCCGAGAGAAGCCATTACGAAAAGCCTGTACGATGTATCTCGCGTATAGGTTGGTTGAAATTGAATCTCGAAGAGTACGAACGGTAATTATTCATAATGTCACGAGTATTCGAATAGTATAAAAGTATAAATACGTAGTAATTAAGAATTTGATCGTATTTGAATTTGAAAAACTGATTTAATACCGAATCCTACGCTACGTAGTAACTTGTGTGAGATTATCCGAAGGGTTGCGGATAGAGGTGAGCACGTGAGAACGCCATGAGGGTGGTTTCCTGAATTTTGCATACACTCCACACAAGCAGCTGTATAGGGTATGCAGGCATGCAATGCGGGAATGTTGCATACGACCTTAATTTGGCAAACCGGTCCGCAATCTCACAGTTCCTGTTTCAAATCTACTATTGTCGAAGGTCCACGGTGGTACATCGATCATTATTTAGCGATATGGAGGAACATGGTGTTACCAAAATCATAACCCTCGCTCGGATAACATCGACTTTTTTTTACATACATATTTACTTGCATGGAAGTAAGGAAATAGGAAAAAGTGATTTGGGAATACATACGTAACATTATTCAATTACAAGAATTTCACGCCCCTAATCCCAACCCTAATCATAGTGTGAACCCGACACACACACACATATATATGTCGGAGAAGCGTTATGATTAGAGCTGGGGTTAAGGGCGTGAAAGAAATCTTCGTTGTAATTAGACATTGTCGTTATGCAATAGAGAAGATATGGACTAGAGCAAATATGATTGTTACAGATATCGACAAGTAACCGTGGTAATTAGATACTCGAGACGCTAATGACAATGATCCTGGGTTCGATAACGAA